>NW_023270387.1:22254087-22290103 GCF_011800145.1 Mirounga leonina | reverse complement strand
GTTGTTACCCAGAATTTGAGTTACTTTAGCTCTAATTTACCCAAATCTATGCCTCTTTCTAAACATGTTTATAGGATATTAAAAATAATCATAATGAGCAAGATAGGCAGCAGCAGTTTTATGACATACTGGCTTAAAATGTACCAGAATTTGTTTTAATCAGATATGGTAAGACAACAGACATGGAAATGACTGTCATGAAGGAAGAAGTTAATACTCACAGATCCCTGAAAGCAAGAGGCACAGCATGTCAGGGGGAGCCACACAGGGAAGCACCAGGGTCATTCAGGAGGGAGGGGAAAGCATGTATATGAGCCTTTGGTGTGCTTTTTGTGGGAACTTATGGGCAAGTAAGGCAGGGTAAACAGGGTAGGCAGGCTTAGAATTGTCCAATTTGAATAATTACAGTGTGGTCTGGGATATAGGGGTGATCCATCTAGTACTTAGCCCTGGGGTGACTTAAGGCAGGGGGATAGTGTCCCAGACTGAAGGCCCCTGATAAAAAAAGGCAGGTGGGGATAAGGGCTCTGTATTTTTTTGGTTTGCATTTGGAGAGGGCACTCTCTTGAGAGTGTTTGTTATCTCTAGGAATTAACTAACCTTTGGGAAGGGTAGTCTCCTCCCCGTTGGTGAGGTCCCAGATGTCAGAGCATTAAGAATACAGAAAATGAGAAAATACAGTCAATACACATGCCACTAAAGACTTCTATTCGAGCCATCTAAAATAGCCACTGAGAAAACAGAAACTTCTCTTATACTGTGCTGTACACCACCAGGTACTGTCTCAAGTACTTGCTATAAATTAACTTTAATCTTCATTATTTGCATGTAAGTTAAGTAACCTCATTGAAAGATGGGCAAAAATTGAGCAACTTGTTCAAGACCGACAAATTTAACAGTGGAATTGGCCTGGTAATTCAAGCCCATCTGGCTTACAGACCCAAACTCCTTCTTTTGAACTGTCTAAACCATCCTGGTCTGGATGTGGTGGCTCAACCAACACAAATCCCATAGATGGTGCCTAGTCCATAATGGCCATATTATCCAAAAGGACATTAAAATAGTTGGCCAAAAATCTAGTTGCAGGTGAGAATGCACCAAGCCCTAAGTCCTACTTCATCAACTTCTCTTTTAATTCCTACTTTTTAAAAAGTAACTAAAATTGGTATATAACTAAATTTTTTAACAATGAAGAATTCTTAGTAACCAGTTCAAATTCAAGTTCAATACAAATTTTAATTCAAATTGATACCTCTGCTAAGCATTTCTATCATTAATATGATATATATTAATATATATCATGTATAAGATATGTATATTAATATTTTATAATTTTTTATATTATATATATATGTGTGTGTGTGTATGTGTGTATATATATATATATATATTTCCAGGGTTAATTGCCAATGTCCTAGCCTGTGGTTTAAAATCCACCTTTTTCCATAGAGAAAGAGTAGGACAGCATTTGTTTATCTCAAGCAGTCTCTGGCATGGCTCCATTCTTCAAAATACATCACAATTGATGCCTGAATTTTTTCTACCATTTTTTTCTGTACCATGGGGTTTAAATTGTTTATACCAAGTACTTTGAACATAATTATGCAGCCAGTTGTTCTTTTGGCATTATGGTTTTCCTTTTGTTTTTTTTTTTGCCTTTGTTCCTCTTCTATTTTAGGATTTATTTTCTAATTATAAAAGAATAGAGTTAAATAGTAAAGAAGATAGTGGACTTTTTTTTTAATGGGATTGGCTTTCACATTTTGCTATAATGAATTATGTTAGCTGTTAATTTCGGATAGATACCCTTTTGCAACTAAGGGTTTAATCTTCTAAACCTAGTTTCTTTAATGTGTTTATGCTTTTCTAAAAGATATTTAAAGGCATATTGATTGTCATCAAACATTTTAGAGCATCTTTTGAGATTGTTTCATCAAACATTTTAGAGCATCTTTTGAGATTGTTTTTTGTTGTATTGGACTTAGAGATAGGGCATATTATAATCACATCTCTCCTGGTAATATACCAGCCTTTCAATCTTAGTACAAATCCTACTTGGTCACGGATGATTATTTGAAGATAACTTGAATTTGATTTGCTAATAGTTCAAGAATTTTGCATCAATATTTGTCAGTGAACTCATTTATAGGTTTTGGGGGGTTGTTTGGGGTTTTTTTTGTTTTTTGTTTTGTTTTGTTTTTCCTGATAGGTGGGAGCTTTTCTGATAGGTAGGTCTTTTTGTGACATTCAAGCTTAAGAAAATGAAATGAATAACAATCTGTCATTTTCGATGCTTTAGAATAGTTTATGTAGCATGGGAATTACCTCTTCTTTGAAATTCTGGCAGTAAAATCATTTGATCATGGATCTGTTATTGAGGACTTTTGATAATTTATTTTACATGACTGCTCTAATCAGATTTTCTACTTTTCCTTAACTTAATGTTGGCCATTGATCTTTTTCCTATAAACTCATCCATTTAATGTAGTTTTTAAGTTAGTTAGTATAACGTGTGTGTAATATTTCCTTGAATTAAAAACAAATCTCTATTATTATGTCCCCATTTTAAAATTTTATTTTTATTATCTGTCTTTTGTCTTGATGGGATTAGCTTTTTGTCATTGTCATTCATATTGGAATGTTGTGTTTAAAGAAACAGTTCTTGGATTTACTGATAAATTATATTTTTTCGTCTTTGAATTCATTAAAAATCTCTCTTTTTTTTTTAAAGATTTTCTTTCTTTCTTTGACAGACACAGAGAGAGAGAGAGACAGCGAGAGAGGGAACAAACAAGTGGGAGAGGGAGAAGCAGGTTTTTTGCTTAAATACCATGATTTCCTGCGGAGGGCCCGACGCGGGTTCGATCCCAGGATCCTGGGAGCACGACCTGAGCTGAAGGCAGTCGCTTAACCGACTGAGCCACCCAGGCGCCCTAAAAATCTCTCTTTATACTTATTACATGTTCTCCATTTTCTTTAGGTTTATTTTGTGGTTGTTTTCTAATATATTGAGTTGATTGTTAAATTCCTTTATTTTATTATTATTTTAATAATGAAAGTATTTAAGATGATTGCCTCTGAGAATTAACTTTTGTTGCCTCACACTACAATAATAAGTAATTTTTAAATTTCCAATATTTTCTAAATAGCCTATTATTATAATTTTGATTTCTTTTTTGTCCTAATAGGTTTCCTAAAGAATGTTTTAAATTACCAAATTTTTGTTTGTTTTTTAAACTTTGGTTATTAATTTACAGTTTGCTATGTTGTTACAGGACATTTTCCTGCTCAGTTTTTGATTTAAGAGTTTTATTTGTGACCTGGAACCTAATCAATTTTTATCATTCATTGAAATTTGAAAATAAAATATATGCTCCGAGTGTAGCATACAAAGTTCAATATATCCATGGATTAAAATGTATGATATTAAAAGTATCTAGGTCTTCAAGATGTATTTGAATGTTTCCTATAACAATCATATTTCAATCAACTTCTTATTTATCCATTTAACCTCTTATTTATCCATTTAACTTCTTATTTATCCATTTAACGATGAGCCTAGCACCTTTTAGGTACTAGGGATACACTAGTGAACATAATGTGGGAGCACCTCTAAGAGCAGGAGCTAAACACTGAGGCACTTAGGAGGTTGCACGGTAAGAGATACATGAATCTTTTATATGAACACATATACATACATATGCCCCACTTTTTAAATGTACATGGTAATGCTTCCATAAATACTATGATTTCTGTACACACTGTTTTATACTTTACTCTTTATCATTTTTCTTGTAATTTTAGTTTTAGTGCATCTTATTTTATTGTGTCTTCATGAATGTTGAGTGGAAAAAAACTGGCACCATCAGCCAGACATTTTTAAATGGCTTCAGTTCTCCCTTAATTATGCTTGGCTTATCCTTTTATAGTTTCATGATTTTTTTCCCTTAATAGAGAAGTTAAGATGAGCCATTTTGCTTTCCCTTTCTGCTCCCGGTATACATCACACCATCTTCCTCAAACACCTCTTGCACAAACTTTAGGTCCTCTAGGCTCCAGCTCTTACTTCAGTCATGGCTACAGCCACCAATCAGTCCCAAGAAGGCTCCCGCCAACCTAAACCACTGCATCTCCGCGCTGGGCTCCTCTCCCCTCCTGCCCAGCGTCTACAGCGATGGTTGGGGTAGTCATCTTGGTCCTCATTCAGGCACAACCTGGAAGTGCAGGGGAGTAAACATCCAAGACACTACCCTCGAACCCCGAAGGATGGGAACTGCTGGACAATATACCCACCTTTCATTTCAAGGTCAGACAGACATGAGACCCACCTCAAAAGTCATCTCAGAAGGTTCCATGGGCTCCAGCACCAGTCTCTCTCAACAGTGACCAACTCTAATGCGTCCCTGTATGGACTTTCCCTCCTTCCCTGTTTTACTCCCTCTGCCCCAAGTTTGCTCCCAGAGATGGCTTCTAAACACGTTACTTGCACTCAAGCCTTTGTTTCCGGCTTTGCTTTCTGGGAAACCCAGCCTGAGGGCTGAAACACCTTTCTTGCTCATCTTGCTCTACACACAGCTTTTAAATTTCTTTGTTATTTTTTTTTAAGCATTTTTCTCAAATCTTTGTCTTATTTTAACATTTAGGCTACCTAACATTATTCCTGCAGCCTGGTGCTGCTCTTTTGTATTCTCTTGATGTTTATTCTCCTCCTTCAATATTTAATATATGTCCTTTTAAAATATGAACTTGACTTTCAACTAAATTAGTTCCTTTAGATTTATATCCTTTTTTTCTTTATCATTAGAGTAATTTCTGATTATATGGGGCTTATTTTCCAAGTGCTCAGACCATCTTATCTCTCCCAAGCTGTGTTATCTTTCAAGTCTCTTTCCTTGGGATCACACACCCACACACATGATCTGATTATTTTTAACTTTGCTGTTCTGAAGTCACCTCTGTATCTTTCCAGGCTTTTGTGAATATCACAAGATTACTCTCTCCAAGGTCCTTGCTCCTCTCACACAACAGTACCAGTTTTGCCAAAGTGGACAGAATTAAATCAGTGCAACAATTTCCTCCATGTGACTTTCTTTACCATTTAAAATACAAAATAGAAGTACATCGTGTCATGGTTTTCATAAGTTGCTCCACTTCTAGAAGATTCAGACTCTCCAGCATTGCCTGGATAGTCACAATAAGCCATTAGGTCAGTATCTTTCCCCAGGGAGTTCTGTACCACATTTTAGGTGGGTTTAGAGGGTCTATGACACTATTCTGCCATTAAAACACTTCTATCCATTTCTTCTTTCATTCCACATTCATTATGCTCCAATTGTAGGTTGAAGATTGCTACTGATATGCAAATTTTTACATTCTGCAATTTCTATTACATTAATTTTGTTGATGCAAGGTATTCCCCCTCTATTACTACATTATAGCCATCTTCAAATCCCTCTCAATCTCAGCACTACTTTAAGGATATCATATATATATGTATATATATGTATATATGCATATATATGTATATACATATAACTTTGTATATACATTACTTTATATTGAAATAGCCATATTTTAGTATTTTAATATTGACAGTATTCAGTGTCTAACATGTAGAGGTCCATTGATATTATTCCTATTATATTCATTATTTTCTCATTGTTTTCTCCCCCTGAGGCACACATTTTGTTTTCCATGGTATGAATCAGTTTAATCTGGGCCTTCCTCTGCTTTTTCATAAAATGTTTATTTTTAAAAATTTTGATCACATTGGTGAGTGTGTTTCTACCCTCTTCCAGGTGTTTGAGTAAGGTTCTCCATCAGTTCCTCAAGGGAACATCATTCTTTTATAATGAGCCATGATGCAGAAAACAATTTTTTTTCCTTATTATTAGTGTACTCAGTAGATTATTTCTCATATCTTCCTCCTAGTAATAATAGAAATAACAACTACAGTTATAAGTAATTTAATTTCTCTGATGCACCAAATTTAATGTTTTTTTTTATGTACATCATATCTAATCCTCATAATGACCATGACAGATGAGAACTCCTGGCCCTTTTTTCCAGTTGAGAAGACTGAGTTCTCACATCTACTAGGTGGTGGATCTACTAGTCACCCTGAGTCAGTCTGATTCCAAATCTTTTTCTCTGTTCACAACTGCAATATATATGTAGATTATGCTTCCAAAGTTGTTGTAATGTCCCTTGGTGGCTATTATCACTGAGAAGACAGGAAAGGAAAATTTTTTTAAAACCTAGTTGTTCAGTATCTCCTCAGGTATTCAGATTCAATAAAGACATTTTCTATTTTTCTTTTAACTCGACTTTTTTCCCTTGTGAAACAGATTAAATAAGTACTCGGAAAATTTGGTGATGTAAGTGCACAGGAAGGCAACACACTTTGCAATTTGCCATGTTATACATACATTGGCCATTTCTGGCCAATTTCACCATGACACATCTTGTCTTCCTGGACCCATAGTGGGATTCCCTACACCTGCTCTGTTGCTCTGGGTAGCACCGGATACTGCTGCTTCTGCAAACATCCTGGCTTAGTCCTCTACTGGAAGCTACCCCAAACTCTTAGGTAGCCCTTTTGTACTTGCTATATTTAGTGCCCAGGGGTAGAAGTATGGACAAAGGTGCACCACAAATGAGTTAATTAATAATAAAAATATTAAATCTTGTGAAGTGATGTTTAAATAGAAGAACTGGGGCGCCTGGGTGGCTCAGTTGATTAGGTGTCCGACTCTTGATTTTAGCTCAGGTCATGATCTCAGGGTTGTGAGATTGAGCCCTGCATTGGGCTCTGCGCTGAGCATAGAGCCCACTTAAGATTCTCTTCCTCACTCTCTGCCCCTCTTCCTCCCTCTGTCTCTCTCTAAAAAAAAAAAGAAAAGAAAAAGAAAAGAAGACCTTACAGTTATAATCTTCCTACCTACTTGCAAATGCTTGAGGAAATGATGGAGAATTGTATTCTTACCTAAACGAATGTCATTATTACTTCAAAATTTATTGAATTCATTCATCCAGGAGTCCAGAGTCTGACACTGAATGATGTCTACACTGTCAAACTGAGCCCTCTTGAGTCAAGTTGATACCAAAAGTCGAAGAACCTTGATTCTTTTTGTGGAACAGATTTTTTTTCTTTTGAATAATGTGTAGTTTTATTTTACAATTATGCACTCCCACTGTAGAATATTTTAAAAGTACATCAGTGTATGCCAAAAAAATTAAACCCTTGCAATCTACCTCCAAAATATAACCACATATGATTTTTTACGTCCCTTTCTTTCTAATAATTCTTCCGGGATATAGTATGGCTCATTCTCACATCAGAACAATCAGTTTTCATGTTCTTTTTCATTTAAAGAGACAGTTATTCCCAACCAACTCTATGTTTCCAGAGACTTTTTAAAAAAGTTTTTATTCAAATTCCAGTTAGTTAACATACAGTGTAATATTAGTTTCATGTGTACAATATAGTGATTCAATACTTCCATACAACAGCCAGTGCTCATCACAAGTGCCCTCCTTATTCACCATCACTTATTTATCCCACCCACACTCACCTCCTTTTTTTGTGGAACAGATTTAAAGGACTTTTCATATGATTCCAAGCTCCACTGCTTACTAGCTCTGTGTTCTTCAGAGAGTTACTTAGACTTTCAGTGCCTCAACTTCCTCACCTTCTACAGAGCTGGACTTTAATATTTCTAGCCACCATGCAAATCCACAGTTCCCTTAGTGTCTCAAATGTCCATGAATTGTGTAGTTGGCAAATCTGTGACGATTTCTGTGATGCTCTAAAAATCTCTGTAAACTTCATGTCTCTTGCTGCATTGCCACTGTGATGGTGAAATGCTCAACTCGGCAAATCCTTTTTTTTGGACAAGTATCCATATGGCCCCAGACCTCGGTCCCTCTGTCTCTGAAATGTTTGCTTATTGTCTTTTGCAGGATCTGCCTTCTTCTTCTTGTGAGAGCAAATTCTTGACAGCCAATAAACAAGTTACTGGTTTACTTTTCTTTCCAAAGAAAAGTGAAGTTATATTTTTGTTTTCTAGGTGAAACAGGAAAATATATCTAAAAGAGATTAACATAATTTCCCAAGGTCATATGGTGAGCTAGGTGAGGAAGCCAGGATCAAACCCAGATCTCCTACACACTAAATCCTCTGTTTTTAATTTCTACACTGTTATTCCTGTGGGAAATATATATTTGCAAATATGTTTACTTTTTAAAAATGCAAATGGCATGCTGGAAAGCAGATAAAGTTTAGGAGAAAAGTAAGGTTTTAGGAGAGTCCTGGAAAAAGATTTGGGACATTCTACATGAAACTCTGCACAGAGGAGCTGAGAGGATGATGTAGACCCTGGGAGTAACCTAAGGAAGAAGATTCTAAGGGGAGAATAGCTGCATCAAACAGGTGAAAACTCTCTGAGGACAAAATTAATCAATTTTACAAATCTGTCTTAGGGTGACTATAGTTCTTGAAGTTCTTTATGGGTTAATACCCAAAACATTTTCCAGGAGATATTTCTCTCTGTTGTTTATATAATTAAGCTCCAATCTTACTTTGTAGGGGGAAAAAAAAGTGAAGTACTCAGCAACCACAATTTTTAATAAATATTAATGGATGAGGAGGGAAGAGGGGAATGGAGACAGCAGTGGTGTTTGGCCTTGGGACATCATGCAGAACCCACCTCTTTAGTTTTGATGTCCCCAGTGGACTAGATACTAGTTTTGCTGCATTGATTGCTGTTTCATAATATAAAATTTAATTATCTCTATTATTTTACAATAAGCTTTTCTGCCTTGAGGCCTCTGGCACAGGGTATGGTTAGTAACAAATCTAATAAATAAAGAAATAAAACACTTCATTTCCTTTTCAAAAGGAAGTTGTGTTTTGCTCTGTATGCTTTGAGCTTAGGGGAATTCACTTTAGCTTTCCCAAGCACGCTTGTTCTTTGGCTCGGAAAGGCTACCAACCAGGGGCTCCAGGACTTCAAGCCCCAGGAACCACTGTGCTCCCTCCAGAGGCACCCCAGTAAACAGATGGCACCTCCATACATGCTCTCAGGGGTTATTTCTTACTCTTCATGCTTTTATTACTGGATTCCCCCTCCTTACATTTGTTCAGTCCAAGAAGCATAGAATTAAGAACTCTGACTCTGATGAATCCTTTACCCACTTACATTTTGTTTCCCCACTTGTTTTCATTTGAGAAAAGATTCCAGTACTAGCCAGATGCAGGTTAGCTAATCCAACACACAGCTTCTGAGAGATGAAACAAGGCTAGTGAGGAGTTATGTGAAGTCCAACACTAAGCAGATTGTGCACAATAATTTAGTAAGATGAGGAATAAATGAGATGTATTTATTATTAAGCTGTCCAGACTTTAACGAATATGTCGTAAAGGATCCTCCACCCAAATATATACTGTAGGTATCAACATGATGCACTCAATAAGCGTCTTATAAGCATGAATGATGCATCATCACTAAGTCTAGTGCTATTGAGGATACAAAGGAATCTGTGACAAATACCCTGCCTTTAAAGGCCTAATGCACCATGAATAAATATAAGAGAGATGCAAAACTATCTCACAAGGCAGAATATGGGAACTCCTGGAAAAGAAGGAAAAATTAAATGTTCTGTCAAAGGGCATGTTGGATCAGGTAAAGGATTAGAAAGGCTTCATGGAAGAGATGGTGCTTACAGTAGGACCAGGAAAAGAATGGTCTACGATTACACACACCAAGAGGAATGAATAGTAAACATAACACAGATCAAAGAAACAATTCCAATGAGTGCATCAGGCTCTCTACATACCAAAATTTTAAAAATTAATAATATGTTGTTTTGAATACATGAACAGGTGGGACTAGAAAAGAAGGTGAAGGGGTGAAGGGAGCTGGCCCAGGGCTCCCTCCTAGCTCCCTATAGCTGCTGGTCATCCCGGACATTCCTTGGCTGTGGCTGGATCACTCCAATCTCTGGCTCCATCTTCCATGGCCTTCTCTGAATAAAAGGTAAAATTCACTCTTCTGCCATATAAAGTAATATTCATCTATTCCAGGGAGTAGAATGCACACATTCCTTTGGGGGGCCACCTTTCAACTTACTACAGATGGGATGGTAAGCATTTCTGAAGATAATAATATAATCACACATCTTGGCATCATAACACACTTGCTTTTTGAAAAAACTAAAAGCTTGACCCTTGGGGATGCCCTGGTGGCTCAGTCGATTGGGTGTCTGCCTTCAGCTCGGGTCATGATCTCAGGATCCTGGGATCAAGCCCCACATCGGGCTCCCTACTCAGTGGTGTGTCCTCGTCTCCCTCTTCTGATGCCCCAGCCCCATTCATGCACGCTCTCTCTGTCTCTCTGTCTCAAATAAATAAATAATAAAATTTTTAAAATAAATAAATTTTTAAAAAGCTTGATCCTTATTGGCAGTCAGTAAAATTTTTATTTCTACCTGGATAATTCCCTTCCTCCTTTCTTCAGAGATAGTCCCAAAGTATTTTCAAATCTCAATCCCTCAACTTTCTATCTTACTTTCAGCAGATGACTTTGCCTCATATTTTACCAGGAAAACCAAGTTCACCCAGTACAAGGTCCTTAAAATTCTCTGTTACCCACGATTCTGATTCATTAAACAAAGCACCTAAACTCTTCTAAGTATTTGGGCTACATCTGTGAATTAACACAACAACAACAAAAAATGACAAAATTACATGAGCTTTCTGGCAGAGAGATAAAAACTAAATATAATAACTTGACGAACATATAATATGTTATCTGAAGATAAGTACAGATGACCCTTAAACTGCGTGGGTCCACTTATATGTGGATTTTTCCCAATGAATACAGAACAGTAGGGTAAATGTATTTTCTCTTCCTTATGATTTCCTTAATAGCATTTTCCCTTCTCTAGCTTACTTTATTATAAGAATACAGGATATAATACATAGAACAAAATATGTATCAATCAACTATTTATGTTACTGGTAAGGCTTGGGATCAATTATAGGCTATTAGTAGTTTGGGGGAAGACAAAAGTTAGACGTGAATTTTCAGTAGTGCAAGGGTCTGTGCCCTTAACCCCACTGTGTTGTTCAAGGATCAACTGTACTATGGTAAAGAGCAAAAGCCATAAGAAGGAGTAGGTACTAAAATTGGAGTTAGGTTAGGCCTTGTTGTGAAGGTAAAATTTGAGCAGACTTGAAGGAGGTGATGGAATTAGCGAGCACCTACGAGACAAGAACACCCAGATCCAGGGAAGGGATGGAGCAAAACTCTATGATGGAGGGATGCCTGGTGTCTTGAAGAACCAAAGAAGAAGCCAAGGTAGCTGGAGCACAGGAAGAAAGGCCAGGTGTGGTGGTGATGTAGTCAGGAAGGTAAGGGGGTATAGAGAAGGGAGATCATGCAGAGTCTCACCAATTTTAAGGATTTGGGATGTTACTGTGATAGAAATGGAAAGACATTCCAGAATTGTAAAAAGAGGAGTGATATGATCTGACATTGATTTTTTTTAAAGATTTTATTTATTCATTTGAGACACAGAGATACAGAGAGAGAGAGAGAGAGAGCATGAGCAGGGGGAGAGGCAGAGGGAGAGGGAGAAGCCGGCTCCCCACTGAGCCAGGAGCCCGATTTGGGGCTCGATCCCAGGACCCTGGGATCATGACCTGAGCCGAAGGCAGATGCTTAACCATCTGAACCACCCAGATGGCCCCAGACACTGATTTTTTAATGAGCCCTTCTGCCTTTTGATTAGAGTAGACTTTGAGGGTAGAGGGGAGGCCAGTACAGAAGCAGGGAGCTTGGTTAGGATGCAGTTATAATAAATTATGTGACAGCTGATCGTGATTCAGGCTTGGGTCGTAGTTATAAAGGTGGTGAGAAATAACTGGGTGGGGGATATATTTTGAATAGAGACAACAGAAGTTCTTGATAAGGTGCTAGAAAAAGAAGGGCTCTGAATGGCTTGAGCAACTAGAAAGAGTTGTTTTCATCAAAGATGGGGAAGACCAGGATGGAGCAGATCTGGAGGTGGGTGAAGCAGATCGGTAGTTTAGGTATGGACACAGAGAGTTTGAGGGATCTATCATATAATAATAGTATTATTATACAATAATAACTATTATGCAATATAATAGAGGGACCTATTATTCAATAAATAATTGTATACAATAAATGTATAATTTGTATACAAATACAGTTGTATTGAATACAATAGATATTCATATTCTTATTAAACCAGAAATATGAATCTAGATATATCTCAATATACAAATCCTGAATTTTGGAGATGATCCTGGACTGGAGATACAACTTCCATATTTCTCTAAATCTTTACCTATGAGTCCTTTGTCCTTTCTGGCCCAGGGGAAGAAGTAGTACACTTCCCAAATCTAGCACCTTACCTATGCCCTTGATTCCACGCTTCACACCTCCACTCCAATTTCTTCCTTTAGCTAGGCTCTATTTTTCTTTTGAATCATGAGTGTCTGATTCTACTCTGGCTTTTTTTTTCCCATTCCCCAAATCAACTAGAGCCTTTTCTATCCAAATTCACACTTCTCTACTCATGTAAATAGCAAGTTTTTAGACCTGTCTTATTCTTGCTTCACCCTCTTGCCTTCGTTCCGTCTTTCAAGGTCCAAAGCCTTGAAAGAGTTGTCTCTGCCTGGCATCTCTAATTTCCTGATTGTGTTGCATAGCATTGCCCCTTGAAGGCCTTCCTGCTTTCCAAGATCTCCACTCCTCACCACGATATTGTTTTCACCACGACCAAATTGGGGTATGACAAATAGCAGCCAATCATCTCCTTTCTCCAGTCTTCAGACATTAAGAGGAAGATGTAGGTGTGGTCCAAAGCAGTAGCAAGATTCAAATTTGGGCTTTGACCCTTTAGAATCAACAGAGGAATCCTAATGCCTCTCCTATGGACTCCCACTGTTCCAGCCCCAGTCACCTCCTTGCTAGTCCTCAAACGCTCCAAGATTTAGCCTCAGTGCTTTTTGAACATGCTATCCTACATGCCTCTTCCCCCAGATATTCACACAGTTCACCCCCTCAGTTCACACAGGTCTTTGCTCACGTATGCACACATCAAAGAATCCTGTTCAACCACCCTTCTAAACTAGTACCTCTATCACTTCCCATTGCTTTACCTGCCTTTTTTCCTTCACTGACATTTTTACTACCTAACATTTCATATAGTTAGGTGCTTATTTGTCTTATCCGACTCACACACTGAAATGTAAGCTCTGCCAGAGGAAGGGCATTTTCTCCTTTGTTTGCTGCTATTTCCCTAGTATTTGAAACAAGGCCTGGCACATAATAAGTTCCAATAATTATTTGCGAAATGAATGTCCTTGTGGTTAAAGGATCTTGATAGATTCAATGGCTCTTGTGCTCAAAGAGCTGGCAGCAAACCTGGCAAATAAATACCATGAATAGCCTCCTTTCCTGTTCTCCCTGATGACCATTAGGACACTACATTGGGTGTGGACTGGAGTGAAAAGTTAAAGAGAACAGCAGGGTTAAAAAACAATCATTCTTTCCATATCAAGTAAGTTTTATAAAGGATCCAGAATTCCTGGTTAATCTGAGAGCAGCACCTAAGGAGGGAGTGTCCCTAGCCCCTTTAAGGCTACAACAAACAAGCAAACAAACACAATCAATAAAAACTGGGCTGTCAGGGGCGCCTGGGTGGCTCAGTTGGTTAAGCGACTGCCTTCGGCTCAGGTCATGATCCTGGAGTCCCGGAATCGAGTCCCGCATCGGGCTCCCTGCTCGGCGGGGAGCCTGCTTCTCCCTCTGACCCTCCCCCCTCTCATGTGCTCTATGTCTCTCTCATTCTCTCTGTCTCAAATAAATAAATAAAATCTTTAAAAAAAACAAAAACAAACAAACAAAAAACTGGGCTGTCAAAGCGTATATAGCTTTGGATAAATTCCTTCCCAGCCACCGTTCCTGCCCTGCCTCCCTTCCAACCAGATTATCCCTCTGATATAAAAATTCAGAAGCCACTATTCCTGAAAAGATGAGTAAGATGTATTTTGATTCCACTGAGCATGGGGAAGCTGTTTCAAGATTTGGACACAATAGCAAAGGCCGCTCAAGTGCAGGGGTGGAGAGGCTCTGCTAAGTTTCGTTAGAAGAGAGAGAACGGGCAAGAGTGGAGTGCAAATGAGAAGAGATTTGGAGAGAGGAGGAGGAAAACTCAAGGGGTACCTAAGAACCAAGATTGTGAGATGGTGAGTGTAGAGGTCTCCTACTTATGGATGCAGCTTTTAACCTTCTGCTCTGCATACAATAAAGACTCTCTAAGACCCTACCCATGGAGCCCCCATGCCAATCTGCTCCTCCACTTCCTATTGACATCGCATATGAGCAACTGGTGCATGTGGTTCCTTTTCTTTGAGCTTTCATGAGGTTTTGCTTGGTGAGACCATCCCACTGTGTTTATACTTTGTTTACCTGCAGTACTACTATATGGTATTGAATTGAAGAGCATTTGAAAAGTGGGATGAGAGGAAATGAAAGCTCATCCTTACCTTGAATCACACATCAGGAGCTGAAATTAGATCCCACCTACTGGGAAGGTAGAGATCCTGTGTCACCCAACAAAGCTCAACCCCCTTGGCACATCCAAAGCCTCATATCCCTGCCCCCTGGCTTTGGCACCAGGGGTTCCACGGCTGTGCCCAGGATAAAAGCGCTGTCCCCAGCTTGCTCTCAGGCAAAGACAGCCTGCTTTTAATTAGGAGCAGGAGCGTTGTTAGATTTGTGTTTTTCTTTCCTTCTTTTTTTTTTCCCTATGCTTCATGGCATGATGTGTGTTACATATTTAATTAAAGAGGATCTAATGAGTACTTCTAACAGCCCTGGGGTCAGAAGAGCCACTGCAGAGATTCATGCAAATGAGCCAAGCTTTATGGCTTCCCTAGTGAGCAGCAGTGATGTTGTCCAAAATGGCAGAGTCTGTGGGAGCCCATCAGCTTTCCAATGTCCATAGGAAAAAACCCAAGGGGAAGCACACAGAGGGTGGGGAGTGGAATTTGCAAACTTTGTGTCTGGGCCCAGAAATAAGTCTAAATGTATAATGGGGTATGTCTAAACTTTATGAAGTAAAATGTGCCGAGGACCCAATTGGGTAAATGGGTTAGGCCAGAGAGCAACCCAACAGGACTAAGGTTCTTAGGAAGACACTTTTGGACATAGGAAGGTGAATCAGAGAAGAGTGAAGGGAAGAGAGGTAAAGCAAAACGTGTTAGGGCATCTGGATTTTATTTTATGGGAAATGGGTCATTAAATGTTTTTTATATGTACTTTCTTCACTGTGTTGCACTCTCTCGTGATTTATCTACAGACATATCTATATCCCTATTAGACTCTGAACTGACTCCTCAACAGTGAGGACCTCCTGTCTCTTTGCTCCCATGACTCCTACTAAACTTCCTCTGTTAGACCAGTTGTACCAGATATCCTACTAGATAATAATTGCCCATTGAGTTTCTGTCTACTCTGCCTAATTGAAAGTTGATAGAATGTGAAGATTTTGAGGTTTTTTTTCTATATGATTTTTGTCTTATTCATGTTTATATGCCTAGCATCTACCACAGTGCCCAGAATATAGTGTGCCCTCAATAAGTTATTGAATGAATGAATGAATGAGTGAATGATACAAATGTAATCAGTCTGATTTCAGGCCAGTCTCAGCATATGTACTGCATCCAAACAAAGACAGACTGCAAATTTGCCCCTGAAAGCATTAAACGGTTGTTTCAGACTTTACTGAAAGTCAGCTACTTGGGCAAATGGAGAATGATGTTAAATTGCATATTATACCATAAGATTTCTTTAAAATTCTCTTTAAGATATAGAATAAGAGGGGTGCCTGGGTGTCTCAGTCGGCTAAGCATCTGCCTTTGGCTCAGGTCATGATCTTGGGGTCCTGGGATCGATCCTTGTGTCGGGCTCCCTGCTTAGTGGGGAGTCGGCTTCTCCCTCTCTCTCTCTGTCCCTCCCCTCACTTGTGCTCTCTCTCAAATAAATAAATAAAATCTTTAAAAAAGATATAGAGTAAGAAATTTAATGTATTGTCCTTGACTGAATCCTAGTTTTGAAAAAAAAAAAATAAGGCATCAGCTATTAAGGACATTTTTTAGATAATTGGGGAATAGTTGGTATTAGATGACATTCAGAAACTATTTTTGTTGTATGATAATAGTCTTGTCATATAATAGTTTGTCTTTCTGGTGGTTTTTAAAAATAGCCACAAAGTCTTTCCCAGCCACCCCATGCAGAGGAAGGGATCTATGTCCCCTCCAATACGGACATGTTTATACCTTCTGTGGCCAACAGGGTTTAGTAGAAATGAAACTGGAAGATTTCCAAAGCTAGATCAGAAAAGCCTAAGCAGGTTCTACCTAGTTCTCCTGGAAAGGCCATTCCTTTCTTAAGATGCTCCTTCTCAGAACCAAATGCCATGCTGTGAGATGCCCAAGCCACGGGGAGGGGCCACACATGGTTGCCCCATTCCACAGATCCAATGAAGACCAGACTTGGAGTCATTCCTAGGTTTATCTGTAGAGTCCTCCAGATAATTCCAGCCCCCAGACATTTGGATACCCACAACTGAAATCCCAGATAAACTTGTGCCTTTCCCAGTGACAAGCCAGCCAAACCTCCTCTCTTTTTTTGAGATCTGTCATTTTACAAGGCAGAGGAAGGGACTAAGATTGTAATAACGAATACTTTAGTATGTTTTCTTTCAAATTAATGACACATAATTTTTCTAAAAAGAGTTTTAGAAACTACTGGGTTAGTAAAAAGAACAGAACCGACCTTCATCAAATCCAGTATTTATTGGTAAAACTAGGACAAAAGACTTCCTGCATTCAAAATTTAAAATTTCCAAAGCAATGCTATGGATTATTATTCTCATCAAAAGAAAGCAAAGCATTTTTTTAAGTAATTGTAGGGCAAATAAGCTTAAAAAAGGAACATTTTTTAAAAAGCTCAGATCAGAAGTGCTTTTCCCTCTATCCTGACTCCCTTTAATCTACTCTGGAAGTTTCAGTGTGACTCCCTCCTTCTTTTTCCAGCTCCTGGTCACCCCCAACCAGCTGTTCCCCTGTTCTCTTAAAGGCTACTGCTTTTCTGAGGAGCAGAACCAGGATGAACCATGGAATCCCAATCCTGTTGTAGACAAAATCTCTTACATTCTTTTTTTTTCCTGAATAATATTCCATTTTATTGACACACACACCACATTTTATGTAACCATTCACCAGTTTTACTTACATTCTTGATTTTTTTTTTCAATACTGCTCCCCACCTGGCTACATAAACTAAAACCACTTTTCTCCCTGATGACACCAATTCCTGTATACCCTTTCCAAAAATAGCAATAATTATGATATAAGAGTCAACATGGAAGCTAATTGTTTATTGAATAACTACTACATAGTGAGTGCATTGATGCTACTCTCTTTCATTAATTATTTCAATTAATTTTCACAGCAACCCCATGAAGTAGACACCACCAGTACTGCCATTCTAAAATTGAGGAACCTGAGGGACACAGTGGTTGAGTAGCTTACCCATGACCACCCATTTAGAAAGGGACAGAACCAGAATTGAAACCAACTAGTCTGACCAGGAACCCCTGCTGATAACCATCATGCATTATTGTCTTCCCTCCAGGCTTCCCAACAAACTTCATTTCTTCACTCCCCACCCCTGAGAACCCAGAGCCAGAAGAAGGGGGCGTGCTTGTGCATCTTGCAGCTTCTAGACCAGTGTCCCTTTGTCCCCAGGGATCTGCTCATCTTTGAAGACTATACCATACTGTACTCATTAGCTATAGAGTTCCAGGATACTCATTGCTTCTTCCTTGACTTCAGCATGTGAATGTAATTACATTCTGTGATTGTTCCCTGATCCTTCATGCCACCATTCACATGGATATCTTGTAACTGTAGCATTTTCAGAGACTAGCGGATCTGTGTACCCTCACAGCCACACATCACTGCCCCTCAGAACCTACTCTCCTGCATCTGGGGTCTTGAAGTTGCAGCAGTTCCTTTCCGGCTTCTCGCTCCTTCTTCTCAGTATCCCTTTTGCCTTTACTAAACTGGCTCTTTGTTTTAGCCATGAGTTGCAGTAAGCATGCCATTCCTTCTTCCCCTGTAACTCATCACCTCCGTTCTTAGCTCACTCGTCTCCCTACACACCTTAATGCTGACTCATTCCACTACCACCCTCGAATGCCTTGCTCTCCTTATCGTGTTTCTCCTTGGCTGCTCTCAACTTTGGGAAACTACCCTGTGCTTTTTCGATTCACCCTCCAAGGCTGTGAAATGCAACTGGAGAATTTCACAAAAACATGCTTAATCTTTGTTAACCACACGTCATATTCACCTCAGCCGGACTTTTATTCTCACCTGCAATCTCGTCACATACTTAGTTCTCATCACTCCACATTCCATTTCCCCTGGAAGTTTCCTGAAATGTTGCTATTTCCTCACCCACTCAACCCACATGTGCTCCAGAAGAAGACCCCGAGAATATTTACGCAAATCTTCCAGGAGCCTAGAATGCCATTCTCTGCTCATCCTTTCATTCAAAGTCCTTGTACTGGCAGCAGCCCCATGCTTCTTCTTATGACCAAGCTCACCACTTAGGTTCTTTCCCCACCACTTTCTCCTTCTTGAAGACCTTGCTCTATCAAAAATCTCCTCAGAGCGCCTGGGTAGCACAGTCGGTTCAGCGTCCGACTTTTGGTTTTGGCTCAGGTCATGATCTCAGAGTCATGAGATGGAGCCCCACATCAGGCTTCATGCTCAGCAGGCAGTCTGCTTGAGATTCTCTCTCCCTCTACCCGCCCCCCACTTTCATGCTCTCTCTCTCTCTCAATAAGTAAATCTTTAAAAAAAGAGATCTCATCTACTATCTTACTGCTTCAATCATTATCTCCTTCTCTGGCTATTTTTGCTCTATTTACAAAGAGGTTTTGATCACTCCTCACCCATAAAATAAAATGCCCTTCTGCTCTCTGGCTAACCTCTTAGTACTTCTAAGATGCTACCCTATCCCCTCAACAGAGTGCGCCCCCCAACCCCTCAGCAAACATCCACTTACTCGTGAATGCGGCAAGATGGCTTTCTCTCACCAGTCTCCCAAAATGGTTCTCCTGAGGACACGTGATCTCCGAATCTCTAAAGCCTACTGTTGTTTCTTAATCCTCATTCCTGACTTCTCTACAGATTCTGAAACTTTTGATTATCCTCTATGTCATGAAATTCTATCCCACATGAATCTCCTTGTTTTCTCACTTCTCTCTCTCTTTCCTATTGCTCTTTCTCAAAAAGAGACATCTGAGATCAGTCTTTTATCCATCTGGTGGCCCCAGAAGATCCCTCCTTTCCTAAGCTCCTTCAAACTGTCAGCTTTATCTAAATTTATACGTAAATGCATCTGTCCAACCCCTGCCTATTTTCTCCTGATCTCCAGGCTGGCATTTCCAGATCCTTCCAAATATCTGCATAAATTGTACACATTTCAGACCCACCGTCCAATGCTGACCCGCCAGTGTATTGCATTCTTACCATAACTAGCCTACTCCTTTTTGTTGCCAAGCCCACTGACTTTGCCTCAGCACTGCCTCTCCTACTGCAGTAGGTCCCTAATCCCATCGGTGGGTGTCAGCAGTGCATACAATGTAGCTCTCCTTACACTGTGCCTCTGTTCAAGAGCCTTCAAAGACTCTCTAGGATCACTGATTCAAATCCAACCATTCTGATTGGGCAGTTAAGTTTTTCCATCCTCCTGGGCACCCTAATTTTTTAGCATTCTGTCTTCTTCTATCATGTATTTATTCATTTATCTTGTCAACCAATGTGTGAAGAGTTTAAGTTCTTTTTAAAACAGTGTCATCGGTACATTTATAAAGTTATGGTGCCTGCCTCAACGTACTCTCTAGGGGAGTGTACTGATTAAAGACTTGGGCTGTGTGGTCACATTAAAGCACCCTAGAATCCTAGTTCTGCCCATTTGGGAGCTGTCTGCCCTAGACAAATTATATAATTTCTCTAATCAATGTTCTCATCTGTAAAATGGGTGTTTTAAGAATCAAATGAGATACTGCAAGCAAAGTGCTGCCCAGAGTACCTAGCACATACTGAAGCCTTTTCTATTTTTATCTTATCAAATTGTTTTATAATGATGGATCTTTGCTACTTCAACCTGGGCCCCACCCAAAGAACCTTAATTCCAAGCTACTTCATAAATAAGGAATGCAACTGTTTGCAAACAATTGGGATTGGATCTCATCAGGCAGTGTTCTATTGTCTCTGGTCAGGAGAAGTGATGTATCTAATCTGTCACTTTCCTGGGGGCCACTTAATTTAGTAAGTAAAACTTTGTCCAAGACAAAGTAAAACTTGAAAATGAGCGTTTGGATTTTCTGAGTAGCCAAACAGAAGTTCAAGGATTCACTTACTAATTGGAGTTCGCCAATTCTTTTGTTATCTCTGACTCTGATCCGCTAAATCAGCTGGCCATGTTCTTTCTGAACTTGGAATAAGGTATCTGAGTTCTGGTTCTGAATTCTCCAGGAGGTCTCTGTGTGACCAGGCTAAAGTACATACATTTTCTGGGCTTTCATTTTCTCAGCCTCAAAATGAAGAAAATCAGAACTCTCCCTGCTCTCACCTAAAAGCCCAGGAAATAGCACATATTAGGCACTCAATAAATAATTTGCTAAATGAATAAATTAATATGTGAATGAAGAGCTCCTCTGCAGTCCAAATGAGTTATTAGGAGCAATCATACTTTGAAAAATGAAATAATAATTTAAATTTACATAACAAGTTATTAAATAGCCGATGATGAATACACCAACGGGTTAGGTTCAAGGCTTAACGAGCTTGCATGTACTCCTCTCACTTCCCAAACTCTCAGACTCTTCTAGAAGCCTTTACAATAGCTGTGTACATAAGAAAGAGCCCAGCAGCCATCCTCCTGAGCAGTTGCCTGTGTAATACCAGCACTTGGGGACCTAACTAAATATCCGTAATTTCTCCAGGATGCCTGTCACCAGTTCCTCTTAGCATCAGATGAGGCCAGAGAGCTAGGAAGGCTCCTGGGTGCAGCACGAGTTCCTGGCTCCTGTCCTGGTCTGTCTGCTCTCTGTGTGACCCCAGCCTGCAGGCAGTCCCCAGAGGTGCCTCCCTCGCACGCAAGCCCCAGAGCTCGCTCGGATTGGCTGCCGGGTCTCAGACCTCTCAGCTAAGAGGCAGTGACTGAGGTAAACCTTGCACCACAAACCCCACAGCCATAAATTTCACTTACATCTAGTAAAACACAGGCATCCAATTAAAGCCATAATCCTATAAACTTGCCAGCAATCAAGCTCACGGTTAAAAATGAAGACGGACAGGTGCACTCAATCAATACCATGGAGGTTACAGCCTGCAGTTTGTAGACTGTTCTACATTGAATCTTCTGCTGTTCTTGATGCTGTTTGTTTTCTGCCTGGGTAGAAATAACAAATGTTCTTGCTTACTCTTCCGTTACATTGTCCTGTGCACTGGAGCATGGCTGAACCCTGAGGCCAACCAGATGTGGGACACGCAGGAGAAGGAAGAGCTCCTTCCTTGGTGTAGCCCTTCTCTCTGCACCCTCCCCTCCATGGTCCTTCTGTGGACGGATTCAGACTCTAGTGCCTTGAGGGTACCAGGGACCTCTACCTCAAGGGCCTCTTCTGAACTTTACATTGATTTCCCTGGCCCTCTGGCCACCCCCACTGGCTGTGCCCCCCAGGACCAATTTATAACATATTCGGTTGCTATGGTTTTCCAATTTACAGGGAATTTGGTTTACAGAGTAAAACACTGGAAGAGCATGAAAATATATAGCTAATCAGTTAGCATTTCAGCAGGCAGCAGCTCTCTGAAACCACAAGAGGAGGAGCTGAGTATAACTTCCAGCACTTTCCTCAAGATTCACCCAGTGTCTCATGGTGTGTCTTCCTCCTCCCTTTCCTCCTGGTCATGCCATGCTCTCCTTCTTTCCCTTCGGCCTGTCACCCTTGTCTCCTTTCTCCATCAATCCTTTCTTTTCTTCCTACTACCGCTTGTGCACTTGACCAGCACCTACTGTGCGCACAGACCTCTTTTCTCCCTCTGGCCCTGCACAATGTAAACTAAACTTACCTGATTGTTGGATGAAAAATAAATTACACTTTTGTCTTCATTGTACTCTGATTTTTCCAAGAACACAGTGTCTATGTATGTCTCCCAATAGATTTCTTTGACTATGAATTAATATCTCCCAAAGCTCTCCTTGCCTGTTTTACTAGCTGAAATAAAGATTTACAATGGGAAATTTAAATGATCAGAAAGGAAAATACACCTAAGAAACACATATAGGAACTATCATTTGTTAGAATCAAAGATTTTGGTGACTAATGCCTTTTTTTTTCTCTCTGCAAATTCCTAATGGAGTTTCTACTTGAGACTTCTGACTATTAGCTTCTCTGATGTGGACGTCTCCAGTTGGCTCTGGTACCAGGGACTGGCATTTGCCAAGTCTTGTTCATTATCCTGGGGGCATGAGTCATTACAACATATAGAAGAAATGTTTCTGGCAGCATGCACATCTGATCCCTGCAAGTAACAACATCAGAGAAATAGGAAGGCTTTGGAAGAAATTCAGTCCTGGTTCTCATGTAAGCATATATGTTTCTCTTGTTCAGGGATCCTGCAACTCTTGAATTGGGGGAAAGGGATGGGTAGGTAACATAAAGAGGATTGCTAAGAGAATCCAACCACATAGCAATATTCTTTCCTTAAAAATCATACAACTCACATTCACAAAAACATATATACTATTCTCATACAGACATGATATTACTGAACAGAGAGATTAACTCCATAAGGTTCATTGGTCAGATCCTAAGGCTGGAAGAGAACACAAGAAGTCATTTATACTCCACCTCCAGCAAGGCTACAAGTCAGCCAGAAAACAAACCCCACCTTCTCCAAGTCAAGGTAGCTGATTTAAAAAAACAAAAAACCCAAAAAACTACAAAACAGGCTCTCAGTCATCAAAAGCATCCATAAATAACAACCAGAATTGGCTGTCTGGGCACTTGACAGTGTTCAGTTGTCAAGACAGCGTCATGGCTTTATTGTTGTCGTTCCCATTTTGTAAGTGAAATGTCATAGCCAGAACTGAGACCTACACTTGGGTCAGAGTTCTGACTCTGCAGTTTGAGTTGGCCCCTGCATGGTGTTGCCCCCGCTGGGCTTGGGCTATCTTGAGACCCAAGAGAACCAATCCATATGCCATTTGGCACGTTGGACAAAGAAGACATTATCTGACAGACTCAGCCCCAGAAGAGCAGCTGAGTGGTTCTTTCCCTCTCCTGCCTCTCCATACCTGGTGAAGAAATAAACCCCACAAAAAGAGTAGGCTTCAACAAGTGTGGATAATCTCCTTCAGACACTGGTGGATGGGAAATATATAGACATATATACTTTGTCATTAAAATAACCCCGTTTTTCTAAGCTGCTAATAGGATTATTCAAATGTTTAAAGCAAAATCCTAAAGCCTGTTATTGGTTTGCCAAAGAATCTAAGCCTTCTTCTTTTTCTTTTTTTTTTTTTTTATTTTCATCTTTCTCTGATTGAATCAACACTCAGTTGTTGATTCTGAGTCAGGCAAATAAATGGGCACCAGTTTCTTAGCTGTGCTAGTCACTCAACATGCAAGCAGTTCCCGAGTAGGCTTCACCAACACAGAGTCCCTAAGCATTGCCTTCTTCCTTTGGTACCCCACCCCCAACCCCCACTGCCCTTCTTTGCACCAGCCCAAAACACAGATTCGTCAAATGCTATCTGGGCAACCTTTCCCAAAGTAACCGAAACAGATGAAGACAGCCATTTTCTTCTTCTTCCACTCAGCACTCAGGTACTCAGCTTGGAGAGTAAGAACTCATAGTTGTCTGAAGGTTATTTTGCAAGTGCCCTTAAGTCACTTAAAGCTAGTATGTTTTCTCTGTCAATTAGATTTTAAGGAATCTGAGGAGTAAGGCAGATTTCTGTTCCTTTATTCTGAGTTGCTTCATCTCTCTCTCTCGATGTGGCATCACCACCACAACCTTGTGAAAATCTATTCATTGACATCAGCACAGTACATGGTGCTGACTGATTAAGAGACAAAGACCAGGGTCAGAAGTCAACCTTGGCAAACTGAGGGAGTGATCCCAGGTCCAATTAAACTGTATGGAAAATCGTTTTGGAAAAGAACACCCAAGCAGATAAAGACTGAGGAGTGAGATGCATAGAGATAGAATATCCAAAGCAGTCAAACACTTGTAAACATAGGTTTGCAAGATGTTTATAGAAGCAGTTTATGAAATGCAAAGCAGAACACCTGTCCAGATAGCTAGATAGCTCCCGCATGTTTTTTCTGCCTCACATCCTCTATTCACCTCTTTTTTCCAATCTCCATCCTCCCCCTCACCCATACACCTTATGCCATGGCCACTTAATATCACTGAGATGAGACATAAATATCACCCTTTATAAAAGTCTTCCCTGACCATGAGCGGCCCTGCCCACACCTTCTCTAGCCCTACTTCCAGCTGCACAGCTGTCTCTCCTGAATCAGAGTCCACAGGACACTTGGAGTTTAGCTCTACTTGCTCTTTTCCCACTGTAATTAGCTCATATTCATCTTTCAAATTTCTAATGCCAAGAACATACGGAGAAGTCATTGAGTGCATACTCAGCGAACATTTAAGATATGAAAGAATTAACAAATGACTGACTGGGTCAGATTGGCAAGTCCTATGTCCCCTTAGCCAGGTTTTATCTCCACTTGTCATCCTTCCATATGTTTCTACCTTAAATACAAACTGCTGAACTGCAGGTCCCTCATCCTCCTGCCTGGTGCATCTCAGATTCTGCAAATAATGGCAGAAAATTACAGGATAATAATATGATGACATTTATTTTTGGAATATCTTTTCCTCTTGGGACCTTACATTGTGCATATACGTGTACAAACACCAGTATGCTATAGTTGCAGGCTACTTAGGTGCGCGGCAAAGCCTTCCGTGGATTGTGTTTGGAGGGATAGGTCATTTGTCTGAGAGATGTGGGAGGAAGAGTTGATATTATGGTGAAAGAGACAATTAGTATAATAGGGTCATTAAATTGACAATGGAAGAAAGTACTGCTCCATAGTTCCCCAGAGCAATCAGGGTGCCCTAAAATGGGAGACTGGCAATCATAATAAAAAAAAAATACTGAACCTTCTCTGCCTCCCTTTTGTAGTTCCCCTGAGTCTGGGTTTCAGTAGAATCTGTATCTGGGGAAGGCTCTGAGTACGTCTGCTGCACTCAGAGGCCTGCACTCTTGGAGCTAAGTGACCAGAGAACAGGAAGAAATGGCGGATGTGCTGGGGGGAAGGAGGCCATAAAAATGCTAAGAGGGGAAATTGGAAAAATGGGCAGTGAACCAAAAAATATTTGGGGGCCTTGCAGGGGAGCTGGGATCTCACCTTCTTTTGGGAAAATAGAAACCATCACACATAAAGTCTCTCTTCCTCCAAATGTCAAATCTACAAATCTGTTTTTCTTTCACATTTCCTCTTCTTCCTTTCTGTCACAGATGGGCACTCCGGCCACTCATTTACTCAAGTAAAAGAGAAAGTTATCCTTGATTTTGCCCATTCCGTCACCCCCTCAAGTGAGGTAGCAGCAGATTCTCAGTATCTCTTAGATGTGTCCACCTGTTCCATCTCCATGGTCCTAACCCTTAACAGGTCAGCATTTCTCTCTTACCCAGACCAGTGCAATAGCTTCCTCGCCCAAGGCCAGTTTCCACCCCAGGCCTCCTCTGATCTACTCGCCACACAGAAGTGGAGCGATCTTGTCCATTTCCAAACTGTATCATGTTCCTATTCAGCTCAGAACCCTCAGATTATGTCCTATTCTACTTGGAAAGTCCAAGCTTCTTACTGTGATCTTTTAAGTCCTGTAGGATCTGGCCATCCTTGCCCCTCTCTCCAGCTTCTGGCCACACTTTTCCCTGTTCACTAGCCAGTGGCCACGATGGACTTCTCTGGGTCTTAGAAAACACCAGGCCCTTTTATTTATCTACTTACAGCAGAAATGCTCTCCCCAGCTACTCACTTTGCTAATCCTTACTCATCCTTAAGCCTTTCCTGACCGCTCAGTCTAAAGTAGACCCTTACCATAATCCTCTCCCTTATTGTTGCCTTATTGTTTTTCATAGACTTTTTTCCTGCAGTGATTCAATTTATGTATTGATTTACCTGTTCTTGGGTCACTTGGTAGCATGGAAGCTCCGTGAGGGCAGGCACCCTATGGGGCTGTTTTGCTCACTGCATTACCCCAGAATACACTACCATGCCTTGAACATACAGGCTTTGGGGTAGTTGAGTGAACTCCGGCAATTCAGATGAATTTAGAAATAAAATAGGAAAGTAGTGTAATTGTAAAGAAATGCACTTTTATGACTTCCAGGACATGTAACGTATTCCTGAGTAAGCCTAGTTTATTGGATGGATAAGACTCATTTGTAGCTGTGACAGCATCCCTTCGTACCCATCTGCATCCCAGTAATTAATGCCAAGTTCTTAGAAGCAGTCTGTTCCCTTAAGGAGGCAGAATCTGTGCTTAAATTTGATGGAAGTGGCCTGGGTAACAGCAGAACTTGACTATATCGTCTTAAATTGCTCTCTCGTTTTTTCCAATGTGAAGGTCTTTTCAAACCAATTATAAGACACTTAATAGGGAGGATTTGGCCCTATATTTTCTTGCTTTATTAAAACCTAAAAACTACGAACTTTTCTTTCAGCTAATTGTAAACAAAGAATATATCCTTCATACATGAGATAAAAGAGGTGTGTGTGCGTGCCGTGCGTGCGTGTGTAAGATTGTGTTGGCTCAGTCACTGTCCCTATCATTACAGTGAATAACGTGTTAGAATCTCCTACTACCTTTTAGTTCAGGTGAAGAATATATTGCTGCTGTGCCTTGCTGTTATTTTGTTTATTCAGAATACAATGGGGAAAAAAAGTGGTTTAATCCCATATAAATAGTGTAAAATATGAGTTCTGTGAGGGCAGAACTGCTTTGCTTGTCCCTGCTTCACCAGACAGCACAGAGCATCATGTCTGCTGCCTGGTGGATGCTCAATAATGACTGAATTGAAATAAGAATTCCTATAGATTTTGGTTATTTTCGTAGGATATTTCCTCTGCATATCTGCCTCCTGGCCCAATCCTTCCTGGGGTTCATGGCAGGTACCTGCAAAATAAACACCTGCTGATTTTCCTTGACAGCTGAGCTTGTCAATGCCTTCCTATGGCTCCAATTCCTCTAGTTAAGCTCTTTTTGGGGAAATAATACCTTCCCCGCAATTTCAGTGGCCACCTCGTTTATCTGTAGGCAGTGTTTAAAAATAGCCAAAACAAACAAGGGGCTCTGGGACCTAAAAGGATAGTCTATCTCTGCCCAGCTCACAGGGGTCCTGCCCTAGGTCTGAGCCCCTCAGGGTCCTCAGGGAAGGAAACTTTCTCATCTGTTCCCTCTGGCACTTCTAGAGTTAATGCTGCAAGCATTTATCCCTGTACCTTCCCTGTTCTCAGATAACTCAGAAATGGTTGGATTAAGAATGTCAAACTTGGCCTTTAGGTAATCCTCAGTGCAGAAGGCAGCAGAGTTAAATTTGAAGGGAAAAATGGTTAAAAGATAAAGAAGTTCTGAAGCAGCGTGAGGAGCCAGCACTCCTTATTTTAGGGAACACGGAGACATTTTCAAAACCCCTGTTGTCAATTAGATGTCTTGGTATTTTCTGCATGTTCCCCACGGCCCATCTGGTGTGGGCTACAGGACGGCAAATACAGCGGGGAACCGTGAAGACCCTCCCAGATGTGCCATCGCTCAGCTGGGGGACCCTCCCCCCTGTGCTTTCAGCTCTGCAGGTGTGCTCAGCAGCCTGGGCTCAGATCCTGTCCCTGCCACGTGCAGGCTGTGGGAACTTAGACAAGTTACTTAACCTCTCGCAACCTGTTTCTCCTTTGTCCAGTGGAGGTGTGAACAGTGTCTATTATTGTACGGTGCTGCTGGTACACGTTTACCCAGGACAATACTCGTTACAGGGCACAGCGCAGAGTAACTGCTTACTAAAGTCAGCCCTCTTGCCATCATCTTCTTCTTCATCCTCGTCCTCAACGGCACGCATCCCTTGCCTCTCTCCCTTCCCCAGCACCACAGGGCGGCACACCGGGACCACCATCCTACCCTGGTGAGACTGTGAGGACTCACCCCATGGCTCTTCCCTCCTGCACCCTGACTTGCTATGGCCCGAGCTCCGAGCCTGGCCACTTGGGTTCCAGAAGCTCTCCATTCCAGATTCCTCCTGCTCACCACTTCCTTTTTCTCGCTGATTCTGGCTACGCTACTGGATCAATCCTTACTGCTGAGGCCAGTGCAGACGTCTCACTGCTCCCACATAGCTTGGGCCTATCACCGTGGCCTTGGTCAGCCCCATCTAACTACCTAGATTGTCCTCCCTCATGTGTCTGCTTCTTCCGTGTAAATTCATTTTAATGCCACCTTCTCCATGATGCTTTCCTTGACTATTAGCTCAGATATCAAACCCTGAATTTCTGTAACACTTTAGAGCCTATTTCTTTTTTTCAGGGACATGGTTAATCAGACACCACCTTATTCATGATTCATGTAGAACGCTTATATTGGAGAGCAAACAAGTCTTGGTTCTGTCTGTGTGGCTTTGGAGAAGTTGTTTAAACTTTCTGGGACTCAATAGAACACATATAAAATGGAAGCAATTATATACACCTTGACTGATTGTATAGAAATGAAGTAATCTAAGATAAGTCATGTAGTACAGGGCCAAGTTCATTTTAGGCATTTAATAAATAGAACTTGCATTGTCCTATGTTTGTGTATGTCTGGGACCTCTCCAAGGACACGTCTTTGTATTTCTTAGCATGCTCCATGTTGCCTAGAAATATGCCATTCTCCTTACATAACCTTAGTTTATAATGATTAATACCTATTTGTTGAATGAACGAATGAATGAATAAAATGTACTTCTACCCAGGAATCTTTTCCTGGCTCAATTAACGCGTTTGCCACCCTGCTATTCTGGTGCTCTGTGTGTGTGTGTGTACATGTACATACAAATGCACATGTGTGCACAAATGCACATGCATGCATGTTTTGCAATTCCTCTCCTAGACCCACTTCCATAAGTAAAATCATTAGAACCCTCTAGAGATCTTCATGCTGACTTTCAATACCGAAGTGTCACAAAAACTGAAATTCCACCATCAGAGAGCTTGTCCTGTGGGTTAAACATTGGACTCACCCAGCAGTCTTTCAGGTAATACAATGCCTGTGTCAAGGTCTGTATTCAGCAGCTTGGGCTGCCATAACAAAATGCACAGACTAGGGGGCGGGGACAACAGGAATTTACTTTCTCACAGTTCTAGAGGCTGGAAAGTTCAAGATCAAGGTGCTGGCAGGGTCAGTGTCTGGTGAGAGTCCTCTCCTTGGGCTGCAATCAGCTACCTTCTCACTGGGCCTTCACATGGCCTTTCCTTGGTACGTGCTTGCAGAGAGTGAGATCATTCTCTCTTCAGCATCTTATAAGGCCACTGATCTATCAGATGAGGATCCCACTTTTTTTTTTTTTTTTAGATTTTATTTATTTATTTGACAGAGAGAGACACAGCGAGAGAGGGAACACAAGCAGGGGGAGTGGGAGAGGGAGAAGCAGGCTTCCCGCCGAGCAGGGAGCCCGATGCGGGGCTCAATCCCAGGACCCTGGGATCATGACCTGAGCCGAAGGCAGGCGCTTAACGACTGAGCCACCCAGGTGCCCTGAGGATCCCACTTTTATAACCTCATTTAACTTTACTTACCAACTAAAATACAATCACATTGCTGGTTATGGCATCAACATGTGAATTTGGTGGTAGTAGTTGGGGGAACCATTCGGGCAGTAGAAATATTCACAACTTAATGTAAATTCCATTTTCAGGAACTTTATCCTCCCTGTCAAAGACAGCAGTCTAGGTGGGGAGTACAGGCCTCTAAGCGGGGAAATGACAAGTGGAGTACTGCCAGCAAACGTTATCCTGGGCCTCCCAAGCACAAAAGTCCTTGTTGCAGAAGTATTATCCTGTCCCAATATATTGTGCCATCACTATAAATTTGTCCAAGAAGCTCATAACCCTGCCTCCAAAACCTTCAGAGCTATGGGAAGGAGGATGTGTGTGGACCACTAATGTTCATCCGTACGACCCCACCATAGCCATTAAATCCTGGCCTTTGGAGTCTGGGGTCACTTCTCCATAGCAAAAGGATAGCATAATTAGTTTCAAGTAACTGTCCCTATCCACTTTGGGACATTGTGAAGATCAAAGCCATAAGCCCTACCCTCTGCTCAAAACACAGAGAAAAGGACATTCGAGAGGCAGGAAAACAAAAATTGAGTTGTCAAAACTCAGTGTGAACCAACTTTCATAAATCACTGCTGGCCCAGAGGGGTTCTGCAATTGTTGGTGTTCTGTATTGTTATTTATTTGCTCTCTAGTTGCTCTTAAACTAGAATCTTCCCCTTACCTTTATGTCTGGTGTGTGAGTGAGTGTGTGTGTGTGATCATGATTTTTTGGAGAGTACAAACCAGTTGTCTTGTAAAATCCCCCTTCCATTAACTTCCTGTTGCTATGAAACAAATTACCATAAATTTAGCAGCTTAAAATAACACACCTTTGCTATCTCCCAGTTTCTGTGGGTCAGGATCCTGAGCCTGAGTTACACAGGTCTTCGGCTCAGAGTCTCGCCAGGTTGAACTCAAGGTGCTGGGGGCTGTGGTCTCATCTGAGGTTTGGGGTTCCTTTCCAAGCTCACTGGTGTTACAAGAATTCAGTTTGTTGAAGGTGTAGGTCTGAAGCTCTCCATTCCCAAAGGCCACCACCTGTCACTTAACCCTCTCCACAACACAGCAGCTTCCTTCTTCAAGGCTGAAAGGAGAATGTCTGTTGCTGCTGTTTTCCCAGGGGAAAGGGCTGAGCCCTGATTTAAGGCCACCCTACTGATGGAGTCATTTCCTCCTGGGATAATCTCCTTCCAACTAATTATCTTAAAGTCAACTGATTAGGGATTTTAATTACATTGGCAAGATCCTTTCATGTTTGCATGTACATACCATAATCAAGGGATTGACTATCCCATAATCCACAGACCCTGCCCCTCCATGGTGGGGGATTACACAGGGCATGCACAACCAAAGCCAGGAGTCTGGGGGTCCCTCTCAGGAATCTACCTATCACATTCTCTGTTCTGGACTTGCCAGATTTGTTTATTTACTCATTACTAAAATGAGGTTACAGATTTTTGGCAAGGACTCTGATAAGGTGGTTCAAACAGGTTTCCTTATCTCCAATATCTCTGATTCTCCCTTGATCCCTTTCCGCTCTGACACGCACTCTACTTACCCTATCAGCGGTTCCAGGCGTTCCATTCCACTTCTTCTAAAACACAGTGGGAGAGAAAGTTTGTCCATGTTTGTCTAAAGGCCCTAATCCTATCAGGACATTAGCTGACTTGAACGGGCACCTCCCCAGGATGCCCCCATAAGAGGAAATATCAGGTACTAGTTGAGAGTACAGATCCTGCAGTAAGACTGCCTGAATTCAAATTCTGACTTCAGCATTTACTAACCAGTGACTAAATTTTCCATTTTTCTATTACTATCCCTACATTGAGCCCACCCCTAACATTATCGGGGCCCAGAACAAGAATACACATGGCAGCCTATATCAAAAGTAAAAGTTAAGCAAACAGATTAAATAAAGCATGTTCTATCCTCCCACCTTGACGAACACATGTTTATAATCACCTGGAAGCCCAAGGTTTGAATTTAGAACTCTTGATGGTGTAGGAGATAACACACCCCAGGCAACCCTCCTCCCCTCCCCTTCCCATACCTGGCTCCTCCCCACATTGCAAGTCCCTTGGAGGTAAGTTTGCTAGCAGTCCAGCTTACACAAAACTCTCTGTGTGTCTATGGGCCATGCAGTTGGCTTGGAGATGCGGGATCACATTATGAACACAGTCTGCATCAAAGACAGACCTAGGTAGGAGGCCTGCTCAGAACCTGGATTTGGTCCAGGGATATGAGAGAAGGAAACTGTTTTGTCCCAGGTGTCTGGAGGGTATGTCCTTTGGTCCCCGGGGAACTGCTTCTTACCCTCTGGGGAGGGACATATCTGGAGAAGAGCCAAAATAGACCCACTAAAACAAGGTCCAGGTAGAGGCCTCTCTTATCTGAGTCCAAGGGCAAAACTGACCTATCTCATGAGGTTGGATGAGAAAAATAGAAGAACATATGCGTTGAGCACCTAGACTAGTGTCTGATGCAACGTAAGTTTCTAAGGCAGGTTACCTCTTAATATTTTCAGATTCCCCATGGATCAAGAGGTAGATAAATAGTTGGGCATATTCCCAGTTTCACCAGCACCTTGCAAGCCTGCATTTTCCAACCTCTTCTCAAACCTGAAGGCAAACACAGAAGGAAAGCTACAGGCGAGTTGTATTCTCAAATCAATTTCTGCAGCCAGGGATGATGTTGTGTTCTAAGCCACGCAAGTCAAATTAAAATCCCTACATATTCTCCTACCTCAAATAGAGCCTGCCTGATCAAACCACTGCTCACGGACAGGGACAAAACACACATCTCATCGTGTTTGCCATCCCAGATTCCTTTTTCATTTGGCTCATATTCATCCGTTGTCTCTCTGAACCTCTCATTCTGTTTGTGAGTTATCGTTAATTACAGAATAAATCAAGAATACATGCTAATCTGGAGGATCTTCTCTTTGAAATGTTTCTTTGTGCCTTCCCAGTTTGTAGAGAGCTGTGTTGGGAAGGCAAATGTATCCCTGGCTGGCAGACTTTGTCTTCCTTAGAATTTAGGTGTGATCTATATTCAAATGACAGTTTAATGAGCCTTTTCCTATTTCCAGAAACCTTATCACATCATTAAAGCGTAGAAATGAATAATACATCTAGCAGTTGGATTAAGCTGAGCTTGAGACCTGACGCATCTTCAAAGAGGGGAAGAAATTGGAGCAGAGGCAAAATCGAGGAATGCTGAGCTGAAAAGAAGGGGTTAAATGAAGGGTCGGCGGAGGGGGGCTATTTTTATTCTGAAGTGCCAACAGAGGTAAATGTTACCAACATTTTTTCAAAGTCTTAATGTGGCACTCCTGTATCTTTGAGCATGGCCTGGAAGAGAATTTAGGCAGATCATCTGCTGCGTGTCATCATGGCTTAGGATGAAGAGTTCACCTGCCATGACTTCATTGTGAGCAAGATGCAAGTTGCCTGCATTAGTATCCATACCATTCCCAACTTCTTCCTCAGGAGTAGGGGAGCTCAGCGTAATTAGAAGTCTGAGCCCTGGGGTCAGAATTCCAGGTCTGTCTCCTAGGAGCTGTGTGTCTTAGGGTTGAGTAGCTTGGTCTCTTTAAAACCTCAGTGTTTTTCATCTATAAACTGAGAGATCAGAAATATACCTGCTAGTGGTTTATCGATCTTATTAATTCTTTCAAAGAACCAACTTCTAGTTTCGTTGATCTGATCTACTGTGTTTCTGGTTTCGAATTCATTGATTTCTGCTCTAATTTTAATTATTTCTCTTCTAATGCGTGGCTTAGGTGTCGTTTGTTGCTTTTTCTCTAGTTCTTTAAGGTGTAGAGTTAGTTGGTGAATCCGGGATTTTTCTATTTTTTTGAGTGAGGCTTGGATGCCTATGTATTTCCCCCTTAGGACCACCTTTGCAGTATCCCATAGGTTTTGGACTGATGTGTTTTCATTCTCATTGACTTCCATGAATTGTTTAAGTTCTTCTTTGATTTCCTGGTTGACCCAAACATTTTTGAGCTGAGTGGTCTTTAGCTTCCAAGTGTTTGAATTTCTGCCAAATTTTTTCTTGTGATTGAGTTCCAGTTTTAGAGCATTGTGGTCTGAGAATATGCAGGGAATAATCTCAATCTTTTGGTATCGGTTGAGACCTGATTTGTGACCCAGTATATGGTCTATTCTGGAGAAAGTTCCATGTGCGCTCGAGAAGAATGAGTATTCTGTTGTTTTAAGGTGGAATGTTCTGTAAATATCTATGAGGTCCATCTGGTCCAGTGTATCATTCAAAGCTCTTGTTTCCTTGTTGATTTTCTGCTTAGATGATATACCTGCTTTGGTGGGTTGTGGAGAAGACCCAGGGAAAAAGCCTAGATCAAATTCTCAGCCCGGTGCTTGGTATACAGTAAGGGCACAATGCCTGTCAGCTCTTCTTTTTCATTTCTTGGTATCTTGGCACATGCTCTCTCCTCTACTGAGAATGACCTTCACCCAAGTCCACCCTGTAGCCTCAACTCCCCAGCCCTTTCTCCTTCTGAAAACTTCTATTTGTTTTTCAAAACCCTGTTGAAATGTTCTCCACCATCATCCTCCCTCATACCCTTAGGCAGATCAAATGTTTGCTTTATCCAGACCTCCGTAATTCCCTCAACAGGCTTTTGTGATCAAAACCGCCCTCTGTTGAGATTTTGGTGTTTTGTGGTCGGTCCTTGAATGTCGGTTGAATGAGTCTGGATTCCCCTTTCTCTCTTTTCCAATGTTTAGAAATAGAAAGTGATGGCACATTTCCAGGTGGCCTCAGGGCTTTCTGTCCAATGCTGACAGATGCACATGTTGGTGATAAGAGCTCTTTATTGCCCCAGAGAAAAGCCCTTTGGTAGATGCTGCCAACACAGCACAGATTCTAACCCAACCACGCCCCATACAGAGTGTTGGTATGAAAATGGTAAGTGAAGTCTACCCCCATTCCACTGCCCTGGACAAAGGGTCCCAGATATGTTGGAAACCGGGAAAGCATCCCTGACTGCTCCCTTTCTCTTGCATACCACATTCTGGACATGGCAAGGTCTCTAAGCTCCACTCAGGATTCCTCCATTTACTCTCTCTGCATCCCTCTCACTCCATCTCCAGACTCACACACTCAGGATCTCCCTTCAAGGTCCAAAGTCTTTTCCCACCTGGGTCCTGCCCATCTTCCTGAGGAATAAATCTAATAATATTCTCTTCCTTTAAAAAATGGCATTTTTCCTGACAAAAGGAGCCCAACTTCTAAGCTAAGAGTTAGAACCCTCTGTACTCTGATCCCAGCTTTCTTTTAGATTTGCTTCTTACTGCTTTCCTTTGTGAGTGTTATCTTGAAGCTAAACCTCTGTGCCATTGTATTCCTTCAGCCAGTGATCTTTTAAATGTGAAAATCAAATCCTGCTACTCCTCTGTTTATTTAAATGTGAAAATCAAATCCTGCTACTCCTCTGTTTATACCAGTTTTTGTATAACCACATTGGAAAATGATCTGGAAGTTCCAGTAAAACTGATCATGTGTACACGCTATGACTTAGCAATTTCTCTCCCGATATATACCCACCATGAGCCTACGTGCAACTCACTTGAAAGAACTGTATCAAGATGTTCAAAGGAGCATTATTTCTAATACACCAAAGTGAAATATACCTCAATTCCCCTAATAGTACAATGGCTAAATTATATTACATTCACACCATGAAATACTATACATGAATGATATGAAATTTCTAGAGCTGGGGCACCTGAGTGGCTCAGTTAGTGAGGCATCTGACTCTTGATTTCAGCTCAGGTCATGATCTCAGGGTCCTGGGATCAAGCCCCATGTCGGGCTCTCTGCTCAGCAGGGAGTCTGCTTGAGATTCTCTCTCTCCTCCTCCCTCTGCCCTTCCCCCACACTCTCTCTCTGTCTCTGTCTCTCAAATAGATAGATAGATAGATAGATAGATAGATAGATAGATAGATAGATA
>NW_023270387.1:22250537-22254077 GCF_011800145.1 Mirounga leonina | reverse complement strand
ATAGATAGATAGATAGATAGATAGATAGATAGATAGATAGATAGATAGATAGAAAGTGCCTAAAGCTATATGCAACAATATGAATGAATTTCACAAATACAATTTTGAGGGGGAAAAAAACAAACATAAATAGTATGAACTATGTGATTCCTTTTATGTGAAGTGTAAAAACAGGTGAAAACGTTAAAAGCCAGGGCAGCATTGCCCTTGGGGAAGGAGTGACTGCAAGGGATTGTCGTGAGTTCAGCTATGCCTCCCAAAAAGGTATGCCCAACTCTTTCCCCCTGATACTTGTGAATGTGAGCTCTTTTGGAGATAGAGTTTCTGGAATTGTCATTAGTTAAGGATCTCAAGATGAGATCATTCTGGATCAAGGTGGCCCTGAACATCCAGAGGCTGGTGTCCTGAGAGGAAGGAGAAGATGTGGGACATGCAGAAGGGAAGGCCATATGAAGGTGGAGACAGAGGTTGGAGTGGTGCTTCTACACGCCAAGCAGGGCGAAGGTTTGCTGGCAGACCCCAGAAGTAGGGAGAGAAGATTGGAGGGGATTGTCCCTCAGAGCCTCCAGAAGAAACTAACCATGCCAACACCTTGACTTCAGACTTCCGGCCTCCAGAACAGTAAGGGAATACATGTCTGCTATTTTAAGCCACTTAGGTTTTGGGAATTTGTTACAGCAACCCTGAGAACCCCATGTAGGGGCCTTACATGTGTTACTGGGATGCAGCTAGAATTCTGTTTCTTGTTCTATCTTCAGTTTATGAAAATCCATTGATCTGTATACTTGATCAGTGTGCACTTTTCAATATGTATATTATATTTCAAAAAAGTTAAAAGTATATATAATGACTTTTTATTACACTTTGAAAGCAGCCTTCGTACCACAGTGCAGCAGTCAGAATAAGACAGGTTATTGTCCAGTAACAAGTAATCCCAATTGACCCACAGCATCAAAGGTCTGTATCTTGCCCATGCAGCACATCTTCTGGGGATCAGCTATGGCTCTACTTCACATCATCTTCATGAACCAGATCAACTGGTTAATTCCTTCCTGAAACTTTTCCAGAGTTCTCCAGGCAGACAAGTAATACAACATAAGTGTCTTTCTCCAATTGTATTACTTTTATTTTGGCTACTTGCTTGCACATTTATTCCTGGCACTAGGTGTGAATGTTCAGATTGCACACATATCATCTTTATAGAGTGTAATGATTGGAAGCACATTTTTTATATCAGACTTGATGTTAGACAGATTTGAATTCCATCTCTAGTGATCTTCCCCTTAGCTTCCGTTCCCACCGGCAAAATAAGGGTAGTAATACTATGACATTATAATAGGGTGAGGATTAACAACATGTGTAAAATTCTTTAAAATCCAAGGCATAAAGAAGGCATTCAGTAAACATTGCCTATGTACTTACTGTTTTTGCCTACCTACTACAAGTCAGGCTCTGATCTAGGGTTCTAGAATTAGTGGTGACCAAGGCAAAAATCTTAGCCCTTAGTGGCTAGGCTGATATTGTTATTATTAGAACTGTTATTTATGTGCCCACTAGCTAGCATGGTGCTTGACACATAGTAGGTCCACAATAAATATCATTGAACAAAGAATTCTCAGTCTCTTACTCCAAAATGCCAACCTTACTCCTAACTTCTTGCCTTTATAGATGGTTCTTTAATACTTTTTCCTCTCTTGATTCTCGTTCTCATTTTTTCCTGAGTCATTCCTCTAAAAAAAATTAGCTTTTTGGGTGACTGTTTGAGCCTAATCACGTTAGCATCGCATACATATTAATCCATGTTAACAGATGCCCTATTTATGGGGAAATGTAAAGGCATGATGTGGGGAAATTATTCATCTCGTGTTTTTGTTGAAGAAGCAAAACACAGTAAATTAAGTCTAGTCTTCTTGAAATTCTGCATATTTAAAAAAATGTGATAGAAACTGGGGAACACACTTTGTACAATGTGGCATTAATTATTTAGTCATTCTGAATAGGTTTCAATTGCATTACATAGAAAAATGTAAGAGCCCTCCAGTGGCCAAATAATCCCTCTCAAATCCCAAGGGTTATTTGCTGCAGACGGCATCTCCAACTGAATGAAATGCCTGCTTTATCTTCTGCACGGAAGGAAGGAGGGCAAGACCTATTAAAGTCCCATTTTCCCATTTTAAAAAGGACTCTTGTCTGATTCCAAACACTCAGACAAGTTTGAAGCAAATTGTTTTATCTCTTAAAGCAGAGATAATGCCCTTTTTCTGATAGCTAACCACTAAAATCAAGTAACACTTTTTTTTTTTTTAATTGAGCATCTACTGTAGATCCAACACTGGACTTTGTGGAAGGAGATTGCCTATGGAGGGAGAGAGAAAGGTGAAGTAGAACATCCAGATTCTATCCTGGAGGGGCCTGTGGTTGGCTGAGGAGACTAAACCAAATACTTTGGACAATAAAATAATCACATATGATGCTAAACTTGGTCTTTCTTGTCAGAGACCATGTTTGGCACTCTTCAGGGCAGGGAAAAGAAAGTGCCTCATAAGAATTAATAGGGGTGCTTGGGTGGCACAGTTGGGTAAGCATCCAACTCTTGGTTTAGGCTCAGGTTGTGATCTCAGTATCATGAGATCCAGCCCCTCATCAGGCTCCATGCTCAGCACAGAGTCTACTTGAGATTCTCCCTCTCCCTCTGCCCCTCCTACTCATGCCCTCTCTCTCTCTCAAATAAATAAATAAATCTTAAAAAAAAGAATTAATAAAAAATTATTTGCAATTTACTGATGGTAAGCATTTTGCTAAGTATTAGAGGGGCCAGAATCAATATAGACATGGTGCCTTGCTTTCTTGGCCCTTAGAGTCTGTTGGGGGAGAATAACAATGAATAAGCAATTGCAAAGAGCTGAATCAAACACTGAGATAAAGTACAGGAGCAATTAAGGCACAGAGAGGAAGCACTGAGCCAAAACTGAGGAGGGAATGGTGGTTAGGGAAGGCTTCCTAGAGGTGGAAACTTTTAGGCCAGAGCCTAAAATGAAGAGACATTTCTTAGACAAGTGATGAGGTAAGGGTTAGAATGTTCTAGGAAGAGAACAGAGGATGTGAAGAGCTGATGGTGGAGAGGGAGAGGGATGGTTGAGAGGCTGAAAGATGTTCTGTGTGGTTGGAGCAGAAGAGAATGGCATGGGAAGAGGGGAGGCGGGGACCACATCTCAGGAGTGGCAACTAAGGCTAAGTCCCACTGCCCATCAGATTCCTATCAAGGCCCCAGACAAGCACATTCTTTCATAATCTCCTGTCCAATCCCCATGTGTCTAATCAGAACTTATTTTTTATTTCCAATTCCCCAAAATAGGCATTTTTATTCTCAACCCTGGCTTATCTTCCAAACCCACCCACCTTCTTATGTCAATCCCTTGGTACCAACCTGTTTCTGGGTCCTGGTCTTCCCTTTCACTTGTCAAGACAATTCAGTCCTTTCACATGACCTTTTTTTCTTTCTTTCTTTCTTTCTTTCTTTCTTTCTTTCTTTCTTTCTTT
>NW_023270387.1:22086392-22250527 GCF_011800145.1 Mirounga leonina | reverse complement strand
TTTCTTTCTTTCTTTCTTTCTTTCTTTCTTTCTTTCTTTCTTTCTTTCTTTCTTTCTTTTTTAGAGAACGAGCGAGAGAGAAACAGCATGAGAGGGGAGAGGGTCAGAGGGAGAAGCAGGCTCCCCGCTGAGCCGGGAGCCCGATGTGGGACTCGATCCCAGGACCCTGGGATCATGACCTGAGCTGAAGGCAGACGCCCAACCATCTGAGCCACCCAGGTGCCCACATGACCTTTTTTTCAATGCTATTTCCAAAACCATTTCCTCCTGCCTCTCCTTCTTGGCCCTCAGTCCATACCGTGGTTTAGTTCCTCTGCTGGGCCCAGTCGGAGTTCCTGGAAGGAGTCAAGGGTGAGGCCTGGGACAGGCAGGAAGATGCTGGAGCACCTGGGAAGCCAGCAGGTGTTTGAGGGGGGGCCCCGGCCGCTTTCACTCTTACCTGCAAGAATCACCAAATCGAGAAGGTGGGAAGGTGTAGTCCAACATCAAAGTCAGGACAAGAGAAAATCAGGGTGGTTTGGATATGTAATTTGTCAGCAGGATGAACAGCAAGTCTATCCTGAGCCTCAGACTTTGTCATGAAATGATGTTCTTACTTCATATCACTGTGCCTAAGCCCCTCAAAATGAATTCACCCATAGGGACAACAAGAGAGGGCCCTACCCTCTTCTGGATCTGATCCAGTTACAGGCGAAACCAGTCCCAGCACCCCTGGCAGACTTCATCCCAGTTGCCATTAAGCCTTCCCATGCTTCACTGCCATCCTGAAAATGACCCGGCCTTCAATATGGGAAAGGAAAGATTCTCAAAGGGAAGTAAACATACTTTCTTTTTTCATCAGAGAAAACACTTTGCAGGGGTGATAAGAAAGGTTAGACCTTTGAGCTACGTTAGCCTGAAGGGTCAGGATGACAGAATCACTCATTCATACTTGTACAGAAAGTAATTTGGGCACAACAGCTTTCTGCTCAGTAGAGAGCAAACCGAGCAATTTCCATCAGCCCGGACTGCCGCGTTACCTGGCGCCAGATGACTTACTCCGGTTGTCACCGATCCCAGTGAGGTGGATTCTCAAGGGTGGATGCATGTGAATTTTGAAACCAAGGAGGATTTTTAAACCATAAACAACATCCCCAAATCTCTGCCTCCTCACATTGCCATTGCCAAAAGTTAAAATGCACATCCAGCTACTGTTTAACTTCCTGTATTTCAACAACTCTGCTCTCTTTCAGGACAAATTTTCAACCTTGGGGCCGTTTCAATCTTTGGTAACAAGACTGAGAAGGGTAAAGGGTCTATAGATTCCCATCCAAACAATTCTAGGCTTCTGCTGCCTTGTCTGAGGATCCTGGGGAACAATGCAACATGAATTCCATCACCATCCTATGGTGCCCACCTCTTCCCCTTCTTCTCCCTTCACCTCCTCCTCCCCCTCCTCCTCCTCCTTCATCTTCTTCTTCTTTTTTATTAGGACAAGGACACTTAACTTGAGATCTCCATCTTAATACATTTTAAGTGCATGATTCAGTTTTGTGAACTATAAGCACAAAGTTGTACAGCAATTTCTAAAACACATCCATCTTTCTTAACTGAAACTTTACACCCATTGAACAGCTATCCCTCACGTCCACCCCATTCTCAGCCCCTGACAATCACCATTCTACTCTGTTTCTTGAATTTGAAGGAATTTCTAAGCCTCAGTAGCAAAAAAAAAAAAAAAAAAAAAAAAGACCCAATTTAAAAATGGGAGAAGGAATTGAGTAGATATTTCTCCAAAAAATGACCTACCACTGGCCGACAAGTATATGAAAAGATACTCAACATCACTAATCATCATCATCAGGGAGATGCAGATCTTCCCCCTGAGTTTCTGAGTCATCTTTAAGCCAAAGGAGGAGGAAGAGAAATGTACAAGGGTAACTCAGGGACCAATGATGCCATAGAGCATGCGTGTTGGGGGTGGGGATGGTCAGGGGAGGGAGAGAGTGGGACACTGGTGTGGGACTGGGCAATGGGTTCCCAGAGACTGTGTATGTATGGCCTAGGAGTAATTGCTTTTAGCCTGCGAGTCAGAATTTTGAGTCCTGCCTCTGACATTTACTGGCCAGAAGAGCTCAGCCAAATCTGAGCTGTCTCTTAGCCACCACTTCTTCACCTGTAAGAGCAGAATAATAACAGTGTGTTCCCCTACGATGATTATGTGGGTTCACAAATATAGTAGGGAAGTCAGAAAACTTGGAGGGCAATAGGGCCCATTATATAGAGCAATAATATAAAAGTTAAACCCAACTTGGTATAATATAATAGGAAACCAGGGACTGGGGCAAACTAGAAAGTACATGCCCCAACATAGAGCATTTTAAATTCAATTTAAAACAAGCTGATCAATGTACATCTGGCAGCCAAATATGGCTCACTGCTCCCCCAGCTTTTATTCCATAGGAAAATCCCTGGCCCTGAAAATGAGGATGTGGTCGTTTTGTTATTATTCTTTCCTCCAGGAAAAGTCCCAGCTCAGACTTTCCAGACTCGTCTGAAGATACGTGGCCTAAACCAGAGCCTGCTCAGGAACCTGACCACTTGCATTTCCAGTAGAACTAGAGGCCCTCCCTCACGGACACCAAGCAAGAACTGCTGATTCATGGCTGGAAACAATCTCTATTTCCAGATGCTTCCATAGTTTCCTTCTGCTGTAGTGCCCCTTCTGCCTCCCTCCTCCCTCTCACTTTTGCTGCCAGCCCAAATCCAGGGACGGACAGGAGGGCTGGCAAGACTTCTTGCTCGCAGTAGCTGTGAGCCAAGTGTCTGCTCCGTCCCCTTTGGTGTCTGCCCACCTGTGCTCCTGACCACCCAGTATGATTAGGCTTTCAGGAGAGAAGCTTGCCCCTCCTAAGTCCTAGTTATTCAGAAGCAGGACTGGGGTCTTGGAACAGCAGACTTATGACTTGTAGGCCAGATCAGGAGCAAATTAGGTGCAATTTCTCCCTTCTCTGTGGGGAAGCCTTTATCCTAGAGGTTACAAACTGAAAATTGACTCAGGCTGAGAGACAGAGAAAGAGAGAATAAAGGGGGATGTTTTAGGTTTTACCCTTCGACATCAATCCCAGCACTGTGCTGCTTGGTTTGGGAGAGACACGAGCATCTTGCACCGGGCTTTTACTTGCTATTTGTCCTGGACGCACCAAGGGCCACGAGATGGGCCTGGCTGAAATGGATATTTTTTCATATCAACTTGGTGGTCCCACATCCTCTACGCACAGAGCTCAGCCAGGATATTTCCCAGGTGAGATTAGGAAAAGAAGAGGATGAGTCCTGCTTCTGATCCACGGATTTCCTCCAGACTGCCAACAGAAACTCACTCTATCCACTCCCTCCCTGGGGTCAGACTTCATTTCTTTCCGTGACCATCCTTGTCAATCCTTGGAGTGCTTCAGAGCTGGATTCCCTGTGGATTCCCATTATTTATACGATGGGTTTCCTCAAATCCCCCTTTGGAGGTGATGCAAAGTGCACATGCATCACACCTTCCTACAGAAATTCTCATTCAGTAGTTGGGGGTGCATTTTTTCAAGGTGTCCTCTGGTGACTAGAACAGGAGCTCCTGGGTAGGAATCCCTGCTCTGGTGAATGGATAAGAAGCCAAGGGAGGCCAGGTGGCCTCTTACTTCCTGAGCTCCGGGAGGCAAGGGAACCATGTCTTCTAGACACACTGTAGTCATTAGAACCTCGTTCAGTATACTTCAAGAGACTGCTCTTTGCATAGCAATTGTCCAACAGATGTAAAACCCAAATAACCAAATATGCCCACCGAATCCCCATTGGAAATCGTGAGTCTGGGGAGAAGGAGGCAAGAGCACTGGACCAGGACCTCTGAGTTCCCAGCTTTGTCCCATCACCACCTACTCTGATAACCTTGAGCCAGGCAGGCAGGTGACTCCTCTCCTAACTTCACCTTCTTCACCAGTAACGAGATGGAGTTGGAATACATAATCAATAAGTTCCCTACTAAAATCAAAATTATCTGATTAAACAATTATGTATTGTACCCTTAATGAATTCAGTAAATTTTTTTTTTTTTCCTTTAGAATGTCAATCCTTGGTTTCATGGTCTAAGGGATAAGAATCAAGAATAGTCGGGGGGGGCGCCTGGGTGGCTCAGTCGTTAAGCGGCTGCCTTTGGCTCAGGTCATGATCCCCGAGTCCTGGGATCGAGTCCCACATTGGGCTCTCGGCTCAGCGGGGAGCCTGCTTCTCCCTCTGACCCTCTCCCCTCTCATGCTGTTTCTCTCTCGCTTGCTCTCTAAAAAATAAATAAAATCTTTTAAATAAAAAAAAAAAAAGAATAGTCAGAATTGAATCAAGCCCTAAGAATTTTAACCATCATCAGATTCCTATATGGCCTTGGCTGGTTCTCTTCTCTTCTTGGTGCTCCCAGATCAAGCGAATATTCAGGGAAACAGGAAGTGCCAACCGAGTGCCCGAGTCCCTGGAATTCGTCGTGAGGCTGGTGCTTGTGTGGTCCATGGCCTGACATTCTCATCAAGGCCAGTCCCAAACCTGGGGACTCCAGCTCCATGATAGACAAAACCTGTTGCTGAAAGGCCTGGCCCAGTGTCGTTCTTTTCCCTCTCGAAGATTTTGCAAAACAAAGAATCAGGGAGGGGGAGAAAAGGAGAAATAGCTTTATTTGAAGTAGAATCATGAATCTAAAGAGAATGTTTTCAAAGATTTCTATGATGCATCAGCAGCTCCTTAAAGTAACAGCAAACAGTTTAGATCCATTATTTAGTTTCCATGGAAAACAAACAACAGGGTCGAGTAGAATAGTAATAGTGCATTTACCGCTCAGTCCCCATTCATCTTCTGTGCCCATGCGTTTTTAAGACAGGAAAGCATTTCCCCGATTACAGCTGGAACAGGAAGGGAGGGGGTTGGTGAGCTGGCTTGCTGGGTGCCTTGCTTGCATCCTCAGGGGCTGAGGTCAGAATGGATGTGTTGTCAGGCGGAAGAGTAGCTGAGCATTTTCTTCAGGGTCAAGCGATACTCGGTCCACTGCAGGCAAGACCCGTCCCTATCCAGGAAGGAGGCTCAAGAGGCTTCCAAGCCACTTTGGCTGTGCTGTTGCAACAGAGATGCTTAGAGCCAGAGTCCCTCTACCCTCAGGCTTTGTGTTTTAGTCCTCCCTGCCACTCACGCTATCCACTCCCTCCCTGGGGTCACATGTCATTCCTTTCTATGACCATCCTTATGAATCTTCAGGGTGCTGCAGAGGGGTCCTGATCTGCCTAATCAGAAATTCCGCCACATGGCCCCACAGCCCAGCCCAGAGACCTCACTCCACCCCGTCCCATCTTCTGCAATAAATCGGTCCACTTGCCTCCGGGAATGCAGAGCAGGGAGACGATACAGCTTGGAGTGTTTCATTTGCCAGGACAGATGCTGGGGCTCTGAAATGTGGGCTCTCACTAGCTGACCACACTTCCTCACTTAAGAAATGACTTCACAAACCCAAAATAGCAGTAGCCGAGAAACAAAACACAGTGAGGTCGCGAGGTTCAGGCGCTAAGAGCCAAATGGAGAAATGAAAACAAAAGTTAAGATAAAGATTTCCCATCAGATATTCAAGGTGGGGATGGAGGCTTCTCATGGGGCTTTTTGCACCAGGGTGAGCTGGTGCTCTGTTCTAAGGAGGCAGCAGAGAAATTAGGTGGAATATTTCTAATATCTTGCTGCAGTCATTTTGTAAAAGCATTTTGAATGTGTCAGTTTTAGTATGGGGTGGATTTGACATTTGTGTTTGAGATTTTTCTACCAACAGGGCTTCTAGAATTCCAAATTTTATCCCATCCTCTAGGTCCAAAGGGATCCATTCTTCCCCCGTCCACGAACATTAATCCTGGGACAGCAAACCGAAGCCCACCAGCTCTGATCTCTCTCATCTCACCTTTCAGACTAAATTCCTGTCTAGTAATTACTGCCTGTGATTCTGAGCAGTAATACATAGTTATCAACGAGCACTCATCAGAGAGGTTAGCAGAGCGGGGCTTCCCACCGCAGCCTGGGAGGCTTCATTATGTTTTTGCTGAGTTACTTTGCCTGGTGGCTGTTTATAGAGTTATCTCCTCTCAGAATGACTGTTCTGCTACTCCCAATCCTGATTGTGGATCATTTCCCCTTCCTCCCCCTGGAAGCAGGGAAGAATTCGCAAGAGTGGACTCTCCCCTTCTAGAAGAGGAAACATGGAAGCCTGTGGGACAGTTCTGGAGTGAGTCCTTCACTCCTGATTTCTCCTTCCAGAAGCACCAGGCTGTGGAGCCAGAGCCCTTACTGTTTAACTTAGGAGCTGAATGACCCTAAGGCATACACTTCACCACTCTGAGGCTCAATTTCCTCTTCTGTAAAATGGGAATCAGTAATACCAACCTCCTCTCAATTTTGTGAGAATTAAAATAAGTAACATAGGGACGCCTGGGTGGCTCAGTCGGTTAAGCGTCTGCCTTCAGCTCAGGTCATGATCCCAGGGTCCTGGGATCAAGTCCCGCATCGGGCTCCTTGTTCTGCGGGAAGCCTGCATATCCCTCTGCCTCTGCCTCTCTCTCTCTCTCTCTCATGAATAAATAAATAAAATCTTTAAAAAAAAAAAAATAAGTAACATAGAAAACAAAGAGGTTATGTAGTAAAATTTGATTTAGTATAACATCTCAGGTCCTGTTGTAGCTCAGCAAATGGCAGAAGTTGTTTATTAATTTATTATTATTAATTTTCTAATTAACTTCTAAATTAATAAAATTAATTTTATTAATTTTCTACTGTGGTTTTGTTATGAAACAAAGTATTATGTCTGAAGCAAACTTGCTGTGTGATCCTGTGCAAACTGCTTGACTTCTCTGAGCCTTTGTAGTACGTATAAAGCAAAGTATTCTATATGAAGCAAGTCAACAGATCTGTTAGCTGCTCTTCTCAGATTGGCTGCCCTCCTCCCTCCTTCTGTGGGGCCTGTCTTGCCCTCAGCAGCACACCTTCAGCTGGGGAGGGAGCACCTGGACCTCAGAGCCTCACCCACCACCCCAACTCGGACCTTTATGGCATCTCTTACGCTTACTTGCAGGGACACTAATTTTAGACATGTGAGTTTTGAGTCCTAAGGAAAGAACACTCTCTTCTCTCCTCAGTGTCTGTCTCTGTCCGCCTCTCACCACATGGACCTCCAAGAGGAGGAAGAGATGGTCACTCAGAGCCACACCATAATTACTGTGTAATTACCCCAGACCCTATTTTACTTGCCTGAGGGATTCCCACCCTAATAGAAACAGAAGTCTCTCCTGTTTCCGTGTTTCACTTTTTTAACAGCGCTCAGAGGAAGATAATTATTATGCCTCTTTTACTATGATTTTTTAAAATTATTTTTAATATGATTTTTTAGAAGCTTGGTCCAGCTCAGCAACCTGTCCTGGGGTGCAGGTCGTCACAGCAGGGGGTCAGGTGCGATGCCGTGTGCGGAATGCCCGACATGAGGCTGACACACACCATCTCATAATCCAGTCTTTCCCTTCCCCTTGCCACCTCTCAGGGGGCACCTCACTGTGGGGAAGCGGTCCTGCCGAAATCGTGGCCGCCTCATCTCCCGCCCTGCACCCCTCATGCCCCTTGCCGCGGCCATAGGGAGCTTGTCCCCAGTGCCCCCGGAACTGCCCTTTCACAGCTGGGCACAATGCGACCCCTCCCCTGTCCGGCCAACCTTCTCCCACGTGCCATTTTCCAACAATTCCTTTGATAAGAAACTTGCCCGATCTCCCAAGAAGAGCTGGTCATCATCTTCCTCTGCTCCAATAGCAACTGGCTGCTCCCCATCTCTGATTCCAAATTCTTTATTTCTTTGTCTCTCTCTCCTACTAGATGTAAAATCTCGAGGGCCTGGAGTTTATGGCTTATTCATTTCTGTATTCCTGGCCTACACATAGTAGGCATTTAATAAATATTTAAGTGAATCGAAAGTCCTTGAACAAAACCGTGGACTCTCATTATTTGCTGGTTTCCTGCCGACTCCCTGGAACATGGACAAAGAAGACTGAATGGTCGGAGTGATAGCAATTGAGAACCTGGAAAGAAGCTCAAGTAAAATGAAGGCCCTGCCTAGAGAGTTACCAATTCATTCATTGTCCCTCCATGAGCAGGAGGGATTTCAAGTCTTTCCAGCTCCCTGAAAACACTGGCCACCCCTCTGCAGCGAAAAAGAATGGAGTGCCACCCGGGCCAACAGCATGCCGAGCTGCGCACCGCGTCCCCGTTGGCTGAGTCAGCCCGGAGACGGGAGCACAGAGCCCAAGCATGGAAAGGTGAACTCTTCCAGGCCTGACACTGTGATCGAATATTATTGCCGGCACTTCCATGAGGCACTTTGGATGGAAGTCCTGGCCCAGTGTGCGTGCAGCTGCAGAGAGCTATGTGAGCTCTCTGAGGGGGCCCTGGCAGAGATGCACCCAATTTCCATTTTTCTTTTTCCCTGCTCTGTACATATTCCAGGACAGGGCCAGGCAATCACCCAACTAGAAGCTCCTGACTGCCCAGCAGCATTGCCAGAAGCCAGACCAAGAAAAGGGGGACACTTCAAAGGCCAAGAGAAGGAAGAGTGAGGAGAGTCAGCCCGAAAAACAACACATCACGGGTGTATGAACCTGACAAAACGGGGTTGAATTTAAACACAGGAGAGTCGTCTAATCGGTAGCCTGGGAGATGGCATCCCTGCGGATATGCCAGGGTCTGACTCACCCTCTCTGGATGAACTTGAACTTTGCATGATCCTCATCTACAAAACCGGGAGAGTAGAATTGCATCATCATAGTGGAAGAAGAAACTCCAGAGATCTGTTGGTCTGAAATCCCTAATTTTGAGGACGAGGCAACAAAGGCTCAGAGAAGTCGAGCGATTTGCCCAGGATCACACAGCCAGGTTGTGATAGCACTGGGACAAGAACCCACATCTCTCAAGTACCAGGTTTCCTGTGAACAGCATTTCAGATTCTCAGAAGACAACTCTCCGTGCCAAATAAAAGCACAGCGTCACTCTGTGTTGAACCTGGTGACTAGAAGTAGTTAAGCAACAGCTCTAGAAGTCCAAGGGTTGCCGAGATCATTTGTCTAAGGTGTGTGCCTATGTATTTGTGTTTGTGGCTCGATGCTGCATTGAACATGAAAGTCAGGTAGTCTAAGGGAAGTATAACAATCAGATATTTCTTCCCTTATTCATGCTCTCTAACCCCAAACTTGATGAGGTCCCGGGGATTTTTTTTCACTGCGCTTTCATTCCTGAACCCTCCACTATTTGATTTCCCATCAGCTCCTGCCCTGACTGTCCTGGTTTCATGCACCCACCTGCCCACCCACACTCACCATACAGAAATAATTTTATCAAGTGGCCAAGCTGCAGATTGCCTCTAAACAGCTGGGCTCAGGAAAAGCTCTGGGGATGAGTTCGGATCAGGAGTTATCTTCCCTGACACACTGTTTCTGGATTTGCATACACGTGGGCTGGATGTTTTAATTAGCACTGTCAGCTAGTCTGGTCACAGCTCCCCACCAACTGCTTTGCTTCGTAAGTGAGTGGTCGAAAGCTGTTGTATTGAGAGGTTGGGTGCTCTGATTTCTAGAAAAAGAAAACAACACCTGGGTGTCTGCATCTTATTTGTTCATTCATGTTCAACAACGGTTTATCGAGGCTCTATTAAGTGTCAGGCATTGTGAGCCGGAATGTGGGGATCCTAAGAGAATAAAACATGACTCCTGCTCATAAAGAGAGCCCACATATGGGACAATAAGTGTTATAAACAGATAATGGAGGGTGAAGGTGGATATCTGATGATGCAGAGATGCACAGGGTGTGATGAAAGACCAGAGGATGAGCATTGCACCCGGCCTTGTGTTTGTGGTGGGAGGGGGCCAGGGAGTGGTTTCCATTGCTGAGAATCTGGGAAGGCTTCCTGGAGGAAGAGGTGTTCCAACAAGTCCCAGATGGCACAGAGAGCTAATAAGGCACAAGATGGGGTTGGCAAAGCTTTCTTGGCAGAGGAAACAGCATGAACAAAGAGATGAAGAAGAACAGCAACATGAGAGTAGGTAGATAAGCAACAGGTGGCTTCATTTTCAAGAAGGGACTGGCAGCTGGAAATAGCGTTTGGGGGTGGAGAAAAGGAAGGGGAAGAGGTGGAGGCAAGGGACACATAGATGACATTTGTCTAGCAGTTCACAGCCTATTGCTCCACATGCACTGAGCAGCCTCATGAAGTTTACAGGGGAGACACCAGTCCCTTCTGAATGCATCAGTGGTGCCCTCATTACCAGTCCAATGAGTCACCTTTCCTCTCCTTCCTGCTTTGCAGCGCACAGGCTGCCTGGCCCGTCTTCTCTCAGCCTCTAGGATCTCGTTCATTCCTGCCTTCCTCATAGCTCTCTGGCTTTCCCTTTCTATCTCCTCAACAGCTAATCTGCGAGACAGAGCACAAATGGAGGGAGGAGCAGAGGAAGAAGGACAAGCAGACTCCCTGCAGAGCAGGGAGCCCGAGGCAGGGCTCGATCCCGGGACCCTGGGATCACGACCTGAGCCGGAGGCAGACGCTTAACCGACTGAGCCACCCAGGCGCCCCTACCATTCTCCAGCCTGACCATTAGCTTTTCACCCAAAGACCCACAGCACTGGGGCATGTGGTGGCCTTTCAGTCTGTCACCTGTACGCAACCTATCTTCTCTGCTTGAAATTCTTCCCCTGCCCCAGACCCAGAGGTCCTCCTATATGGGCTCATTGCAGCTTTTAATGTTCCATGTGGTAGTGACCTCTCTCCCTAATCAGACTAAGCATCTTAGGGATGGGATACTTGTCTTATTCAGTCATATGCCCAATGCCTAGCACAGAAACTGGTACATAGAAAAAGTTTTCATGTGTGCATGGGCGGGCGCACACACATACACACACCATACACACCAGTTAATTTGAATTGAACTATTCCTCTTGTCAATCTGTAGATATTTAAGACCTTATTCAAATGTCACCTCTTCTGTGAAGACTTCCTTAATTCCACCAGGCATCTACAGACTTATCTTCAGGTCTCTATTATTCCTCTTGTTACCCTGTTTATTATTACCTTTTCTGTATTCATCTACCACCAGAGTTCCTCAAGGGTAGAGAACAGCCACCCACACTGTGACTAGTTCAAGGTTGAGACTCAAACATTATCTGATGATTGAATGAACCATCAAGTTACATAAAGGAACTCTGGGCTTCGGAGAAGTTGAGCATCTCATGAGAAGTCACACACTGGTATATCTGGGACTAAACCTCTTGGCTCTGGGTTCACAGATTTTTCCTTTAAAGCCAAAAACGAGCATCCCTGATCCTATCACCCAGTGCCAGTTCTGCAAAGACCCTCCACAAGGCATTACTCCTCTTCTTGGGGGACAGAACCTCCAGTGAGCCCACATCCACCACACACTGGTCAGCCAGCCTCTACAGCATGGGACACCAGGTACTGACAACCCTCAGAGTTGTGGGACAAGTTTAGTTTTCCAAGTTATGCTTAGGAAACATTGAGCCTCCTAACAGATACATTGAGCCACAGCCTGGGCTTCTAATACTGAGTTGAACCTGCATTTGACTCCAGCTCCACCATTTGTCAGCTTTGTGACTTTGAGCAGGTCACACGTTACACTTAATTTTCTCAATGATAGGAATAAATATAACTACCCTTCACAATTGCACAGAAAACAGGTAACAGTCTCAGGGTTAGATACATTTTTCATAGACCTTATTATTGAATCTCTGTAAATATATTGACATAACAGGAGCCAAGTAAATGCTCACCATGAGTGGCATCAAGTTATGCTTGGTCTGTACAACAATCTGTTCTCTTTTCAATAATTTTTCAGAGCCCAGAATCCTCTTTAGCCGTCTATGTTGACCTCCTAGACCTTGACAGCACATGGGAAGAAGAATTCAATTCAAAAAAGGAAAGAATTAGAACCTCCTCCGATACACTGTAGATCCACGATGGTCCTGTTTTGTATAGTTTTTGCCATCCTTATTGTGGTCATTTTTTGCAAGATGCTTTGATAAACTCAGGGGGAGAAAAAGGCATGCAGAGAAATCCCAGGGTAACAATGGGTAAAAGAAACATACAGAAGAGGATTCCTGGAGGGTCCAAGGTGTTTTCCCAAATGGGCCCGTGTGCATTCCACACTTTTCATGCTTCTCTTAAAGAAAGGGCCAGTCCACTCCTGGTATTAGAAATCCAGCCAAAAATTAACAAGTCAAGAAATGACAGATGTTGGCGGGGATGCAGAGAAAGGGGAACCCTCCTACACTGTTGGTGAGAATGCAAGCTGGTGCAGCCACCCTGGAAAACAGTATGGACGTTCCTCAAAAAGTTGAAAATAGAGCTACCATATGATCCAGCAATTGCACTACTGGGTATTTACCCCAAAGATACAAATGTAGGGATCCGAAGGGGTACGTGCACCCCGATGTTTATAGCAGCAATGTCCACAATAGCCAAACTGTGGAAAGAGCCAAGATGTCCATCGACAGATGAATGGATAAAGAAGATGTGGTATATATATACAATGGAATATTATGCAGCCATCAAAAGGAATGAGATCTTGCCATTTGCAACTATGTGGATGGAACTGGAGGATATTATGCTGAGCGAAATAAGTCAATCAGAGAAAGACATGTATCACATGACCTCACTGATATGAGGAATTCTTAATCTCAGGAAACAAACTGAGGGTTGCTGGAGTGGTGGGGGATGGGAGGGATGGGGTGTCTGGGTGATAGACATTGGAGAGGATAACTGCTATGGTGAGTGCTGAGTTCTGCAAGACTGTTGAATCACAGATCTGTACCTCTGAAACAAATAATACGTTATATGTTAAAAAAAAGAAGAAGATAGCAGGAGGGGAAGAATGAAGGGAGGGAAATCGGAGGGGGAGACGAACCATGAGAGACAATGGACTCTGAAAAACAAACTGAGGGTTCTAGAGGGGAAGGGGGTGGGAGGAGGGGTTAGCCTGGTGATGGGTATTGAGGAGGGCACGTTCTGCATGGAGCACTGGGTGTTATGCACAAACAATGAATCATGGAACACTATATCTAAAACTAATGATGTAATGTATGGGGATTAACATAATAATAACAAATAAAATAAAAAATAAAAAACATTTAAACAATAAAAAAAAAAAGAAAAGAAATCCAGCCAAATGGTCTGAGCATCCAGGAATATGTTAGGTTTATTTCTGGGAATTCCCACAAGCTTAATCATCCCAATTTTTACATGCCTCATAAATTTAAAACAAAAATTTCCAGCCCATGTGCCAATCCTTGAGGGATGTGGAGTTATTGTGGGCAGTTTCAAACTTGGGGGTGCATTACGTGTCCTCTCGCACCTAAAAAAGATTCGTGTTTCACAAATACATCCAATTTTCAATTGCATTTTAGATCATTATGAATAAACATATACCTATATAAGATCATTACTGAATTTTTAATAGCTGCTTGTCATTGTGCATTTTCCTACAAAATAAGTATTAACAGGATTAATAATAACTTCAAATTTGATGGTGGGGAAATTGGCAGAGGGTGTGCTTTGCAAAATGCTTGACATGAAAAGCAATGGCAATGCCAGAGTGTTTAGGAATCGCTCTTAGCAGTCAGAACCCAGGATCTGAGCGAACCTGCAAGGCAGCTTTCCTGAGCAACTCAGACATACGTATGTTGCAGGGTGACCTTGAGAAAGATCTTTCTGCTCCCGAAGATGGAGCTATTCGGGTCTCTCTGCCAACCTAATCCACCACGCAGCCCTGGCACAAGATGCAGGGAGAGCTAATCTTTCCTCCTTCCATCTGGGGGGCTGGGGTGGGGGGAGAGCCCTGCAGCAGCTGCCAGCCGAGGGCCAACGGGAGGATGAGCGGGAAAGGGCAACACAGTGCCACCCAGACAGACGTGAGCATCTCTCCTCTGTTCCTTCCAGATCCCTCTCCATCAACCCCCATGACAAAGTAGCAGCAGAAAGTAAGTCTGGCGAGCATGCGGCCAGGAGAACACAGAGCTAAAGAGCAAGGTGACTAACCTCATCAAGCCATCACAAATTAAATACTGTCTGTGCAGGAGAGTTCACCTCCCAGCTTGCTTTGGGAGCAGGAAGCTGAGATGTTTCTGTGCTCTGACCAGATAAGAGGCTGCAAGCCAGCTAGCCAGCCTAGGTGAGAATGAGATGGATAAACTACATATACAGCAAGTATGGGTCAGGTTGGCAACTGATTATGGGCAGGACACATCGGTCACCCAAGCAGGTCGCTGCCTGCCGTCGCAGGTGACACAGACCTGGACCCTGATCACCTGCCTGAAGGCTCCTTTCTTCCCCACTGACCAGGGGTTCCAGAGGAGCAAGCCCCTGGACGAGCCATGAACCCCACCAGGCCTTTGTTTCTGTGCCAGAGAAGGGGTGCTATTAATACCTGTTTATCTTCCAGAGGGGGCCGGGAGCCTTAATTAAGTGTGGTTTGTGAAGTGCTCTGAGGTTGCCGGATGAAAGCTGAGGTCTGAGTGCAAACTATTATTGTTAATTAATTATTGTCAGCAGAATTCTTTACTCTGTGTTTTCAGGTCTAGGAGCCCTTGTTTACTGGTAAAAGAGTGTTTTTGTTGTACATTTTCCATCTTCCTCTCCCACCCATATCTGTGGCCGATGATCTCTTCCATTCTCTTCTTTCCTCCCCCTCCCCTATCTCTAGGCCCTGGCTGGAAAGCGAGGCATGTAGCTTCCCCCTTGCACCCCAGATCCAAGCAGGCTTTCGGAAAGGGTGGAAGAGAAATCCTTAGGAATATGAATGTAAACTGAAACATCAGAAAGTATCTAAGACAAAATACGTGTAGCCTCAGCTGGGAAGCACAGAGTCCCTCTGGGAAAAATACGCAATTAATCCTAGACAGAATATAGAGCTGAAATACGGAAGTCTTTCTGCTAAGATGGTTTCTGCTGGTGCATGATTATGACCTCTGAGGGGCAATGATACGCTTGATCAGGAGAAGGCATTGGAAATTCTCGGAGCAGTAAGCCTAACGACAGGACTAGGAAGCCTCGTTTTTACAACTCCCTCACTCTGCACCCCAACCCCGCAAAAAAAAAAAAAAAAACAAGGCCGGCTCAACTCTAATTTCTATCTTCAATTAGTTAGGATAACAATCCTATAGAAATTCTAGAATAAAGTGCGCCTCTGAGATTAAAAAGAGGGAGACCAGAGGCATTAGGGGAACAAAGCAACCCAGATGGAACAATGCGTGTCTTCCCATCTTGGCTGCCACCTGGCGCTCACCAAGTTGGCATCTGAATCAAGGACATTGTGGATGCAAGACAAAAGAATCCCCAGCGAACTGTAGCTTTTATGAATAAATTGTACTTGCCAAAATTGGTTGGTTGTTTGTGGACATTGATTTATTTTCTCTGATTCTTTCTGATTGTTATATTTTGGATGGTGCTTACTGATGTGAAAAAGCCATCTAGTATTGCTGATAAATCTAGAGATAACGGCAGAGGTCAAAAAAGGGGGAAGGAAGGAAAAGAAAGTTTGTTTGCCACAGAACAGTGAAAATTTCTTCGTAAAGAACAACTCTCTAAAGCTATTTGAATGCCATTTCACCCCATTTCATAATTGTGTAATTGGTCAGGTCACTTGTTTGGTTTTTTCCTTTCCCTTCTGGAGTTAAGGAGGAATAGAGAGCATAGTGGGAGGGCTTTGTTGTCTCTGAGTGTTCAGACATTTTGTTGCATTTATTTGTTACTTCTCCTCTTCTCTTTCCTCTGCATAAGTGTGTGGAGTGTGTGTGTGTGTGTGTGTGTGTGTGTAAGAGAGGTTGTGGGGGAGGTGGGGAAGGGCAGAGAAAGAAGGAGAGAGCAGGCTTTCAGCATAGTAACAGCACCATTGGGGACTGGGACGTTTTTCTTGTTCTTCTTTGAGTGTGCACACCTAACATTTTCAAGGTCATGCGGATAGGCACATTCCCTGCCTTCAAGGTGAGCCTGAACCTCTCTGATTCCCTGGATCTCAGCGCTCTCTCTACTGGAGTCCTAGTGCCAAGCTCGCATCTGGCGGGCTTTCTAAAAAAAGAACCTTGAACTCAGTGAAACTTCCAGGTGGGATGGTTGGGCATGGAAGGAGGGAATATGGGGAGGGAAAGCAGGGAAGGAGTGGGAGGCAAGACGCTGCTGACTGACTCTGTTTCCACCTTTGTATCACAACCCTTGAAACATTACACCTAAAATAGGTCAACAGGGATTTGGGATGAAGTGGGATAAGCTTTAATTAATTATCCCAATGTGCAGAATGCCTGCTTTTAAATCCTGAGTTGGATTTAATCACAGAAGCTGAGAAGATCTCCCAACCTCCAAATGCATTTGAAAATTGACCAGAGGGTTACTCTATCCAAAGAGATAGCTTGTTCGGTAACAGGGTCACAAATGTAACAATTGCACAGAGACAGAAGCATACAATGGCTCATCTGCGTGCTGGATCCTGGTGTCATTCAAGGGAGCAATGCAGCAGACGGAATTAAGGAGTGAGGACTGGCTCTGATCATTTTTCCACATCCTTTCTGTCAGGCTGGGTCTCCTCAGCAGAACAAACCTCAAATTCAATATAACAGAGACACAAAAAAAGACAAGGAACAGCTGCAATCAATTGGCAGAGAGACATTAATAATAGAGATGCTGAGGATGGGGGAGGGACAATATTTTAAAACTTGCTTTTAGACACACGTTGTATTTTGAGTTATCTTTACTTTTCGGTAATCTTGCATGAACGAGGGTATCATGGGGTCCATTTTAAAGAAGAATACGAGCTCTCCTGGGGTAAATTGTCACTACAAAGACTAATTTTTCCCAGCAGTCTAACAGCAAGTTGATTTATTTTAAGAACAGTTGGGAAACTATCACAGGAAACGGTTTGGATTACCCTCCACTGATCGCTTTTTAAAACAATCTTTCCATTACCTTATTGGAGCAGATGGATCCAGAACACAGCTTTCCACAAGTTCTTTCAGGATCACAGATCCATCCTGCCCTCTCCATTCACGAAGGCATCGCCCATGGGAGTGCCAGAACTCTCCCATCAGATCCCATATCCGTTGGTTAGCTTTATTTTTTTTTTCATTTTGCTGTCTTCTTGCTAAACAACCTCTGAAAACACATGTTTTCAGAGGGCAAGAATTATATCCATTTCAGTTTTTTGTTTTTGTTCGAAATCTCAAATACTATCATTTTGCAGAGAGCTGCAATATGGCTGATGTTCCGTAAATGGCGATCTAAGAAGCATTTATTGAGTACCGAATATGCATGAGGCATTGCAGTGTTCGCAAAAATTCAAGAGTCCTTACCCTCGGGAAGTTTGCAAGCTAACGGGCAGGAGGGGCATAAGCAGAAGACACAAGAATACATATAATCAAGGTAGAATAAAATGGGCATTACATGAGTGATACAAATAACACAGTGTAAGAATACAGAGTAAGAAGGGATTGGCCTGAGATGACAAGGTGAAGAGCCTCACAGAGAAGGTGACACATGAGTCAGGTTTTATAGTAAATTAGGGTTTTGGTAGAAGAGGGCTGGAAAGGAGTTCAAGACTCAGCTCAGACGAAAGTGATGGCAAGACGAACCTCTGCTTTGACAAGGGTGCCCGGACCAATGCGGTGAGATCAAATCCAAGTTTCCCTGCAGAATTCCTTCACTTGCCTGCTTCTAGAATTAAGGCATTCTCCTCAATACCCAGGAACCAGATAAATCAGGTGACTTGGAAAATCACCTTATCACTGGAGGACAGAGTCCACAATGTCATCACGGGGTTCTGACTCCCAAATATCAGGCAGAGGAGGGAGGGCCCTGAATTTCCCAGATGTCACTCCTGTGAAATGTCCACCCCGACCCCCACCCCTACCCGCAAGGGTCATGTGAGAGACCTCACACGCTCACAGATACAGAGCTTTCTGCCAGACTTTAGAACAAGAATTTCACCTCGGAGGTGAGAACAGATATGAGAAATTACAGCCCCAAGAGTGATTTTTCCCTCCAGGCTGTCATGAGCACCTGAAAACAGGGGTTTATAATGGAAGTGGCATCGCAAACTGTGATTTGGTGGCCGCAGAAGTGTGACATAGTCCTCAAGTACAAGCACTGTAATAAGAAGAAGCATTTAAATGGTGCTCGGATGGCTGGCAGAGGTGCTCATCTTTTTCTAGATCATCACCTCTCCTAATCTCTTCCATTTCCAGCTAAAAAGACACGCAAGTTTCATGGGGGAGAAAAAAAAAAAACTTAGTGCAAAAACAGGAAGTTTGGTAACTGGAGAAAAATCAATTATGAAGGACGTTGGTCTCTGACTTGAGGCGGTTGTCACAAGGAAGCTATGATAACCTTAGGGCTCTTGGAGAGTTCATCAGGGTTCAAGTCCCTCCTGGCCTGCCCCAAGCCTCTCTGACGAGGCATGGTCCCAGGGCTAGTTACCTTAACATTCCATTCGAGTATAGACTCAAGGTGATGGGATTGGGCTCTATTAGCCTAGCATAAACTGCAACTCTTTGCAAAGAAGCTGTAGCCAATATGAACACAAAAGGAGGTTCTTTCTCCAACAGTCCTATAAACTACTCCATCGATCTGCTTCTGTATTCTGAGATCATATGGAGTGTCATCAAATTAATAAAAATGTTCCAAGTCACAGAAGGGAAAAGTTGAAATTCACATGGGACATCAGATAAAAAAAATCTAACAACAAATAAAAATCACCCATGCATCATCAGAAAGCCATATGTGTGTGTACATACATACATTGTATATATATATATGTACAATATATATATTAATGCTTAAAGTGAATTATCTGATTTAAGCCCTTTAAAATTTTTTAAATGCACCTGTGAAGGGTACCTATTAAGTTGTACAGATATCCTTGACATGAATGAGCTGATCAGATCACATCTTAGAAGCAGGTCTGGAGTACAAGGAGAAAGCCACAAAGCCCTAAGCAGGGGGTTTGGATAGTGAGGATATGGGGGGGACTGGAATCGATAATACTACTCAGCAAAGGGATAGAGACAAGGAAGGGTAGTACAGAGTACTCATAAAAGATAGCTTGACCCAGGCAAGCCACAAGCCAATGCCCATTCTTGATCATGTGCCTGAAGATGCTTTGGAGAGAATCCATCACTATTTCTTAACTAGACACCTGGGGTGCCTACTGTATGGATGGTGGCTCATTCACCATCCACCACCACCATCCACCACCAGGTTCATCTTTATATTCAAAAGTAGCATTAAGTTCATGCTTTTCAAATAATAGCAAATAATTGCTGATATTTACCATGCATACCACACACTGTTTACTGCTTTATGTGCATTAGGTCATCTAATCCTCATACTGAATTCAATAATACTTATGATGTAGGTGTGATTATTACTATTATGCCCAGTTCACAGGTGAGGAGACCAAGGCTCAGAGAGTCAAGGCCACACTTAATCAGTGGAGGGGAAATCTGCCCCCAGGGAACATTTGGCAATGTCTGGAGACATCTTTGCTTGTTGAGACTGGGTGGAGGAGGGTACCTCAGGGGGAGGATGCTATGGCATCCACAGGTTGAGCACAGACTTGCTCAAAATCCTCTAACACACAGACAACCCTCTTCCCCAAACAATGATCTGGCCCAAGATATCAACAGTGCTCAAGTTCTGAAACCCTTCATGAATATGTTATTCTGAAACCTCAGATATTTGTAAAGCACTTCAAAATTTACAAAAGGCTTTTGACCATGTTTTCTCATTTGATCTCACAACATTTCTCTGTAGTAAGGAGAACACATTGCACTGTGTTTGTTCTGCAGATACAGAACGACTCGCAAATGGTGGCGGCTTGTCTGACTTGGGGCAGATGGAATGCCAACAAGACGGCCCATGGGTCCTAACATCCAGCCCACTGCATCTAGGGTGGGACCATTACATAGGATCTGGCTGCCTCTTTCCAGGACAGTTTATGTCGTTACAAACTCTTCCGACAGCCAGTGAAAATAACAGGGACCAAAGGTTTATTTCCTTCTCATTGGTAGGATAGATAATTTGAAGTTTGTGAGGCACATCTTACATAAATAAAAGACCTACAAATTATCAATGACCACAACCTTAGCAGCAAGCACACACAATTTACTACTTCCTTTCTTCTTTCAGGAATGCTCAGGACCGGCAGGTGGGAGAAAGGATAGTCATCTGGTCACCTGATTTTTAAAACTTCCTACCTGCAAAAGGACTTTTAGTTTTAAAAGAAGCCCAAATAAGTGACCTTTGTGGTTACAGCCCACTCTCCAGATTCTGCTTTGTTTTAACCAACCTACATGCATGCTACCTGAATAGGTGGGTGGCCACATGGAGAGAATCATAATGGCCGCTCACTTTCCCACAGCAGCCCAGGGCTTCTCTGCAAGGCTTCTGGACCTCTCGCAGCCCATGAGACAGCCAGGCAGAGGCAGCCTGAAGGGGAGAAGGGGAGCATGGAGGAACTCACAGAGTTCATCGGGAAGTGAGAGGGCAATGTGCACCCTGTGGTTTGAAGGTCTGCCATGGGGATGGTCTCCAACCAGAGAGAACTCTCATTCCTCCAGGCTCAAGTACCCCCACTGCTTAGGCACCTGTCTAATCTCAGATTTTCCCTTTTAAGAAGCTCCTGAAAAAAAAAAAAAATCATTACTATTCTCCGAGGAGAGGATTACAGATTCAATGTTTAACAGAATCTAACACTAGCAGTAGTCTATATTAGACAATTCACAGGCTTTGCAATCAAACGGACCTCAATTCCAATCTGGTGTCTCCCACTTTGAATGAAAATCAAATTGTAAACAGTTACACACAGTTTGAAACCTGTAGGGATTGAGTGACAACACATGACCCTCCACTCCGTAACATCGGTATGAACAAACACATTCGGGTCACCAGTGTCGGTACCCCGTCCTCCCCCAGCCCTGGGTAAAAAAAAAAAAAAAAAAAAGAGCAGAAAAGTCAAGTCCACAGGACCAGTTGGAACAGCCGTAGGTGGGGGGCAAACAGGAGAGAGCCCCTGGTGAAGGGGCTCTGACAGAAAGTCCGGGCCCCGCCTGTCTCCCCCGAGACTCTGCCTGCCCTAATTCTCACTAGAAAAACGAATTCCTACCCCTCTGGTCACTAGGTTATTTCTTAGGATGCCCAAAAGGCCGTGAAAGATACAGGGACCAGCCCCAAACCTTAATCTAAGATTCAGCTAAATATGGCCTTGGGCCTAGCGACCTCCTCCTGGCCCCCAGGCAAGCCAGGCCAGCCCCAGGGCTGCTCTCCATCTCCAGAACGTGGCCCCACAGTGCCTTCAAGGACAGCACCAGCTCTGTTATGGGCAAGCATTACTTGCTTGCAGTGTGTGTCATTTTAAGTCTGCACCATCTGTCCGGGCCCTCATTATGAATCCATAATGAACATATGTGACAATTACATCTGTAAAAGGAAAAATGGGATTTTTTTGATTTAGGTTCAAGTAAATGCTCTTGGTACAAGCAAGCATGTATTTGAGGGCTTTATTTTTTTTTTCTCTCTAAGACTTGAGAAACTATTTGCCACAGGTAAGTTTTTGTTCTAGGCGCAACCATTAAGCTTAGAGTGACCAAAAATAAGAGACTGTAGCTCCCTGCTCTTAGAATAAAAAATAAAGTGAAATGAAACGAAATAAAATAAATAAAATAATAAAATAAAATAAAAACTAGGTTTCTTCCAGGAATTACAATCGATTCAGGGCACAGTAAACAACCATACTGAGGAACATGGGCCATGCAGTCTGATCTCTAGGGCTGAACCTTAGCCCAACCACTTGCCAACTCTGTGACTTCAGGCAGGTTGCTCAAAGCCTTGTTGTCTCTGCATAATGTCTCTGCATAATAACAGCAATGCTGCCCTGGAGTCATGAGGAGTAAGGAGAGAAGCCACCCAAAGCCATCAGCACAGTGCCTGGTACGCAGGGATTGGTCCTCAGTTTTCCCAACCTTGAGATGAGAGGAGGCTTGACATTTTTTTTTTTTTTTTTGAAAGAGAGAGAGGGGGAGAGAGCAGGGGGAGGGGCACAGGGAGAGGGAGAGAGAATCCCGAGCAGACTCCCCGCTTAGCGAAGAGCCCAACGTGGGGCTCGATCTCACAACCCCGAGATCATGACCTGAGCTGAAACCAAGTGTTGGATGTTTAACCCACGTGAGCCACCCAGGCACCCCGAGGCTTGACATTTTATAGATAAATAGTTGGGAATAGATCTGGCCCTCACTTTTCAGAGGGCTAGAATCTTATAAGGATAAACTAGAAACTTTAAAACCTGGACTGCTGTTTTTAATTGTGCACACGCGTGTATGTGTGTGTGTATGTGTGTGTGTAGAGATAGATAGATGGGAGAGAGAGAGATGAGAGACACAGGGAACACAGGAAAAATCAGGGACCATATTTATCAATTTAATAACAATTTTCTCTGATAGTGTGATTAGAGAGACCAAGAAAGGAGAACATTCAGAAAAACAAACAAACAAAATAACCCAAACCAGGGGCTATATGAAAACCCTCGAGACGAGTGTTCTGAGGCGTGAGGGGTTCAACACACGGATGAATATAACTAAGGGGAGGCTGTTCTCTGCTCCTGGCTGACAGCACAGGGAGCTATTTCAGAATGCCCTGGGTTTATTTGCACAGATGCAAGCCGGGTCAGGTTAAAATAAAATAGTATCATGAAATGTGGGAAACAGAATTCACCGCCTGCCTCACCTGCGTCACCTGCCCCTCAGGAGGGTTTGATAATTTGGAAGAGCACAAGTTAATCCCCTCCTACCGACAGGCACGGGGCCCCAGGAGAGCAGCTGGGAGACTGTCTGCATAGCCCAGAGCAGCCGCAATAGTCAGAATGTGCGAGAGTCCAGGAAAACACCTGTATGCAGAGCCAAGGAGCTAGTTAATCCTATCTGAGCACTGCAGAGGGTGGGGGAGAAGTCTGCCCCCTGAAAGCAGGTAGAAAAAGACCCATAACATGCCTGTACCACATGGGGTAGATTTAATGAGCTTAACACTTCTGTCAGTTGCTTCTGCCCCTAAAAGCAAAGAAAAAGCTTAGGGCCACCTGGTGAATTGTAATTGCTAGCTCTCCATCCAGGACCAGATCAGGCAGAGCAATAATAGATTTCTTTTTTCCTAGAAGAGATAGAAGTGGACAGCTAGCAATGTTCAGCCAATCCAAGCTCTGCATAGTTAAGGGGCTCTGTGGCACCCACAAGCCCAGAGTAGCACCAACTGCCCATGCACAGGGGCTTAGATGATCTCTGGCAATCAGTGCACCCAAGGCATTGCATGGAGGGTTTGGAGGTGTACTCAGCCCCATATGGTAGCGCTTGGCTGATGGCAAGTAAGGGTGGGGATTGATCCAGGGAGAGGGAAAGTGATGTGTGTTAGGGCTTTGATGTCCCTTATTCCTGCCCTTCACCTTGTTCCCTCTGGAGACCTGGAGACACACAGATCACCAGCAAACTGAGAACTGAATAGCCCCCTTATTGATCTGGGAAATAACCCCATAGCTCCCACAATGTAAGGCTTTGGGTTGTACAATACAGCTTTTTGCTTTTTTGTTGAGGTCGAAATGCAGCTTCCCACCCTATACCTTCCCCTTGTCCAGGTGTGCCTACCTTGAAGAGATAGGAACTGCAAGCACCCACTGGACCTAAGCCCAGAAGACCACTATCAGGAACAAGGATGCTGATGGACTGATTGCTACCTTCAAGGTACCAGCAAAGATGACCTGGTAGAACTCCAATACTAAACATTTGGCTTGGCTACTTCTCCTGTGCAGGGGGAGGGAATGGACAGAGGGATTGGAAGTGACTTCTCCAAAATTTCTCTGGTGTGGGGAAAGGCAGGAAATGGTCTCTCCTTTCTAGAAACGGAAGGCATGGCCAATGAGTCCCCCTTCTCAACACGGTTACCCCAACAAGTAGGCAAAGAAGATGGGGGTTCACTAGGTCTTCTTTTCATCTTAGGCCTCCCCAGGAAGAGAATACCGAGGATGGCTTTGTTGCTCATCAGGCTATTTCAGGACTCAGTGCATTCTGACCTCTGCAAGCTTGAAACCCTCACCTCCTTCTGAAGTGCTTCCACTGTGCAGCCAAGAAAAGGTGAGTTCAGGGAGAGGAGTCTGCAACATATCCAGTGCTGAGAAGACTCGGAAATTTCAAAGGAGCTCTGGTTTGTTTGGGAACCAATTCAGAGGTTAATTTAGAGAGAGCCTCCTGGTAGGCACAGCTGCTCACACACAAAGCCTACATCATCTTTTATTTTTTTAACTGAAATTGGGTGATACGGCTACAGCACATCTTAAAGATCTTCTGGTTCAATCCTCCTCCCTCATTTTATATATAAGAAAAGTGAATGAATCCTCCAAGGTGCAGGCTTTCTAAACGCTGTGGAGTGTTTTTCCTACTGCCTTGTCAATGAATCAATCTCTGTACCTCTCGTTCTCTTTCATTATTACCCTTTGGTCTGTAATTTCCCATTTTTGAGAGATTAAGTCTTGCTTATTCCACAATGTTTCCCAATCACTGGCCTTCAAGTTCCTGCCCCTTAATTGGCAGTAATCCTCCTCATTCAGGAAGACTATAAGGGGTGTGGCTGGATTAATTTGGGATGGGGTTGTGGGGAGAGAGGATTACTGTTGTCACTCAATCACATTTTTTTAAAGATTTTATTTATTTACTTGACGGAGAGGAAAGAGAGAGATCATAAGCAAGGGGAGTGGTAGGGAGCCCAGTGAAATCAGGACCTGAGCCGAAACCAAGAATCAGACGCTTAACTGACTGAGCCACCCAAGCACCCCTGTTTTCACTCAATCACATTTTAATATTATAGCTGGGATGCACTAGAAGGAGCCATGGACTGGATGATTTCCAGACTGTTTTCCTGCCTCCAGTATCCCCTCTCCCTACCCCAGGCAAATCTGATCCTATTGGTCTCCTGTTTATTGACCTTTCATGGCCCTCCTTTGATCCTGGGTACCTGACACCTGGGTGTCTTCAGACATAAGTCAGTAATATTAGGGATGCTTCTAATGTATGTTTTCATTTCTGATAATATAAAAATTAACAGACACATTTTCTGGGTCATCAGGATGCTCACCTTCTAACAGAATACTGCCAAGCAATTAAGTGTTTGTGTTTGTGTTTAAGACAGTGGTGGTGACAAGCTGTACTTGTTTAATGCTGAAAGCTAATGAGAAAAGAGCATGGGCCAACTAAATACATACATTATGCTTTCTTTCAAAGTGAAGGTCAAATGACCTCAGTGTTCACCGTATGAATGAAGATTTCCCAGTAGCAGGCACGAAGGGTGTAGTGGAAGTCATCACATGGCACATGGTAACAGAAGTAGGACAAACACAAAAAAGCCTGCACTGTGGTGCTCAGCACCACACAGACCCGCAATTTAGACTAACAACCTAGAGTACCACATCAAACTCTTCAAATTTTTATTTTATTGGCTTTTAGTTTCATGTACATTTAGTTATACATTTCTTTTGATTTTTTTCAGTTTTATTAGAGCCACAAAAACTGCATTCTTTCATATGTGTGTACAAAAAAGCTATGCTCTAATAAAAATATTTTAGTCAACATTGAGGGTTGATGTGTGTATCAGTCAGGGTCCCTACAGGAAAAAGACAGCACTTACCTGAAGAAGGATTTAACTGAAGAGAATTTCATGAAGGGGTGTGAGCAGGGTTAAGGGAAAGAACAACAGTCAGTAAGGAATCCGAGAATTGGCAACAGTGGGCTGAGGGGTGAAGATAGGTCTACTGGAATGTAGAAGGAGACAGAACAGCTGGGAGAGGGGATGCTGACAGGAGCTATAGCCTAGAGAAACTGAACTGCTTCCAGAACATGGCACAGTAACAGGGAAGGGATAGGGGAGTAAGTACCTGTTCTCTCTTCCCACCACTCTCTGATCATCCCAGTGCCTCCCCACTGTCCCAACCACGTATAAGCAGAGGGCCAGGGAACCTGGATGGTGCAATCCATAGAGGACAGCCTTCTGGGCCACAGAGCAAGGCAAAGAAGGGTAGAGATGGATGTGGGGGCGGTGGGGAATAACCAGAATGATAGGGATTGTAATTTTTCCTTTTAGAAGTGGAACATACATTATTCAAGTTTGAGAAACACTGTCCTGAAAGCTGACATCCCCAGTGTTGTCCCAAAGAAGCTCCCTTGCCTGGACTTTGCCCACTCCCATCCTATTCCCTTAGCCATGGGAAATCAGCAATTTCAACCCATTTCAACCATGTTTTCAGCCTATCCTTTCTCTCACATTGAATTCCCTGCTAAATCTTAATCCCACCTGCTTCTTTACCTTCAATCTGCAAACAGTAACTTAACTTGCAAGATTTAACACAAATGTCAATCTTCCTATAAAACCCTTCCTGACTCCCTTTAGCACAGATGAAACAATTAACTACTACTCCTCTGGACTCCTAGTACAATACCTGCACACTTGTACAGTAGCACTTAAAACAGGACAATCATGGTTCTCATTAGCACTAGACTCCACTTTCCTAAGGGACAAGGTACAGGTCTTATCTTGCACCAATTAAAAGAGTCTGTCATGTAACAGAACTCAGTAACTACTAGGGAGGAAGGAAGGAAGGAAGGAAGGAAGGAAGGAAGGAAGGAAGGAAGGAAGAAAGGGAGGGAGGGAGGAAGGAAGGAAGAAAGGAAGGGAGGGAGGGAGGGAGGAAAAGAGGAAGGGAGGGAGGGAGGGAGAAAGGAAGTAGAAGGAAAGGAAACATTAAATAAGACCATGTGAGCATCTAAGTTTTGTCAGTATATGATCTTGAGCTTCTCTACTGATCTCACATTCTTATCAATAAAATGAAGAGAATAATACCAAGGACCTCATGGATCTTGAGAATACTAAATGAGGAAAGACAAGCACAAGCTCATAGAGCAGTTGCTGACTTTCTGAAGAAAAGGAAGAATATTTATTCATCCACCGTCTCCATATATCCACTGTCTTTCAGTAAATGAAAACATTTGAAACTCTGGTCCAGCCAGTTTTCTAGATCTACCCCTGAGCATAATAGAATAAGTATGTGCCCCAAGGATAGATCCATGGGTATTGTGTTTCCCTCTAGGCAGGGAAAATGCTGCTTGGCTGAGCAGGAAGGAAGAAAGTAAACTGTTAAAGATACGTGGATGGAAACATGTGTTCTTCCTGCTGAAGAACAAAAACCTAGCAGATTTTTTTTTCTTCAGATGACTGAATGACTGACTAAATGAATAAATGGATGAATGAATTTTCTTCAGTAGGTGAATATGCTACTTGCATGACTGGTGTCCCTGCTACCCAGCTAATTTTACTCCTGGAGAGAAATTTTAAACCAGTGCAGAACCCACAGGAACCCCCCAACTATATGGGAAGGAGCAGAAAGATATCAACACCCACTGTCTAAAATCAACTCAAATCAACTCAATCATTAAGTACTTACCTATAAGGTCATTCACCGCCAGAAGATAGCATCCCAACGATAACCCAAAATCAGACTAAAATAAACTGAAAACAAGAAGTATTTTAACCCACAATAGCTAAACTGTGGAAAGAGCCAAGATGCCCTTCAACAGATGAATGGATAAAGAAGATGTGGTCCATATATACAATGGAATATTACTCAGCCATCAGAAAGGATGAATACCCAACTTCAACATCAACATGGATGGGACTGGAGGAGATTATGCTAAGTGAAATAAGTCAAGCGGAGAGAGTCAATTATCATATGGTTTCACTTATTTGTGGAACATAAGGAATAGCACAAAGGACATTAGGAGAAGGAAGGGAAAAATGAAGGGGGGGAAATTGGAGGGGGAGATGAACCATGAGAGACTATGGACTCTGAGAAACAAACTGAGGGTTCTAGAGGGGAGGAGGATGGGGGGATGGGTTAGCCTGGTGATGGGTATTAAGGAGGGCACGTTCTGCATGGAGCACTGGGTGTTATACGCAAACAATGAATCGTAGATTACTGCAACAAAAACTAATGGGACAAGTTCAGCGGGGAAGATGGCAAATGACAAGGATTCTCTGCCCAAGCTTAAGGACCTGGCATTTCTCAAGAACAGGTTGGAACACCTGCAGCAGCGTGTAGATGATGAAGTCAGCAGTGGTGTGAGCCAGGATGGCTCGCTCATGTCCTTCCCATTCCTCAAGTTCTTCTCAGCCAGCCATGTGGTGGCCAAGCCCAGGGCATCAGCAGTATTGGGCTTTGCTGTGGGTACCTGCACTGGCATCTACGCAGCTCAGACACATGCTGCACCCAATGTGGAGAAGACATTGAGGGACTATCTTCGGTCATTGCGAAAGGGGCCTAACTAACTCTGGATCCCATGGGGGAGGAAGGATGAGCACCTTGGGCCTGCAGGTAGAGGCCTTTCAACTGCAGGCACCGTATTTGGCTTCCCACCTATCACCCTTTTGCTATCTCCAACTTGCCCATAGCCTTTATCCTTGCTTTCCTTCCTGCAGAGGGTAAACAGTGGCTTATCAGCCAGCAGTTAGGACGTCCCTCCTTAATCCCATGGGACTGGCCCCAAGACTGTGGCTTCTAGGGCCACCAGCCCCATCCTCTTCCAGACCTGACTGTGGAGTTTGAAGCTGACGCTGATTCTCAGTATTCTCTCTAGCGATGCATCATGGCTCCTCCCTCCTGCGAGCTGGCTCCATGCTGATTTTCCCCAAACTTCTTACAATTCCCGCTGCCCCCTTGCTAACTACACAGGCCACCCAGGGGCTGGTTTGGGCACGAGTGTAGAGGATGGCGGTATGCCAGGCCTGGGCCATCCCAGGCAGGCCCGCTGGACCCTGATGCTGCTCCTGTCCATGGTGCCCATGCCCATTGCTGGCACCATGCTATGTGAACGGCAGCCTGCCCTTCCGGCCCTCCTCGGCCATGCTGCTGACGGAGCCAACCCAGCTATTGCTGTGCGCCTTCTCCCTCTTGGTGGGCTGGCAAGCATGGTCCCAGGGGGCCGCACCATGGCGCCAGGGTGCCCCCTTTGCACTATCAGCCCTACTCTACGGAGCTCACAACAACCTGGTGATCTATTCTGAACGTTACATGGACCCCAGCACCTACCAAGTGCTGAGCAATCTCAAGATTGGAAGCACGGCCCTGTTCTGCTGCCTCTGTCTCTGGCACCGCCTCTCTGCGCGCCAGGGCTTAGCACTGCAGCTGGTGCCTCCAGGACCCTGGGAACACCCTTCCTGGACCCCCTTCAGCAGCTGCTGCTGGCCCCATGCCCCTGCATATCGCTCCACTGGACCGACTGCTTCTCATCTTGTCCCGCCCCATCTCGGGCCTGTCGTCCGTGTACCCAGAACTGCTCATGAAGCGACAGAGGCTGCCCCTAGCACTTCAGAACCTCTTCCTCTACCCTTTTGATGTGCTCCTGCATCTAGGTCTGCATGCAGGTGGTGGCCCTGGCCCGGGCCTCCTGGAGGGTTTCTCCGGATGGGCAGCGCTTGCGGTGCTGAGCCAGGCACTAAATGGACTGCTCGTGTCAGCCGTCATGAAGCACGGCCACAGCATCACACGCCTGTTAGTTGTGTCCTGCTCACTGGTGGTCAATGCCGTGCTCTCGGCAGCCCTGCTGCGGTTGCAGCTCATGGCGGCCTTCCTCCCGGCCACGCCGCTCACTGGTGTGGCTGTGCACCTGTATTATGGCAGCCGCTAGCCCCTGACCACCTCCACCCAGACTCCTGACCCTGTAGATTGGGTACGATCATGAGAGCCGCCTCCCAGGCCTGCCGACCCTTCCTCAGCCGCCAGCCCTGTAACAAGTGCCTTGTGACAAAAGCTGGGGAGGTGAGAGCAGCCAGGTTAGTCTCTGGAGGTGGGTGAATGAAGGGTTACCCCAGGAGACTTGAAGACTGGGTTTGATCCACACTAAGGAATTGGGGAAGCATCAATACCTAGGCCTTGGAAATGACCCCACCCCCAATGGAGGAGGCTCCCTGCCTCATCCTGCATGAATGCAGTTGTTTCAAGTGGGGTATGGGCACCAGTTGGCTTTCCTTGCCTCCTGTGGTCACCCCAGCAGACCCATTGCCCCCAGGCCTGGTGTGGGCTACTCCAGCCCTGCTTTGGTACATGACTCCGCCATTAGAGACATTCACCCCTCACTGTAATGCAGAAAAGCCCGATTGCCACAGCTTTTATAGTGATCACCCAGGCCACTCTTCCAATTCCCCCCAGCTCCAGCAGCACCTGGAGACAATGCCCCAAGGTCCCTCCACAGCACTGCTCTCCACACCCACCCAGCCTTCGTTCTGGAAACCCCAGAGAGGGCTGGAGCTTGACTCAGCTCAGGAAATACTGCCCCTGGGCCCTGGCTTAAAGCTACACTTCTGACCTCTCTGCTCACCCCAAAGACCCTCTCAAAGCCCACTGCCCCCTCTACAGCTCCTAGAAGGTACCGTTCTTCTCACTCTGGGTCCTGCCCCTGCCTAGCAGTGTCCCAGCTCTCAACAGTTTAGGGAAGCTCTACACAGAGTGACCTGGAACCAGGCACAGGGAAATTTGGTGTAGTTCAATCAGTGTCTCTAACTATGGCAGCAATAAAGTCTTAATAAAGTGTTCTGGGGTGCAGGTGGTTCCTGCAATTGGCAAAAAACAAAACAAAACAAAACAAAAACAATTAATGTACTGTATGGTGAATAACATAACATAATAAAAAAAACAAAAATTAAAAAAAGAGGCTCTAACATCTTTCATGAGTTTTGGTTTTCCACATAAATTCCCAGATGTCCAATGGACCTCTATTCACTCTTGCGTTTCTGCCTCCAAGTCCTAAATGAACGTCAAGTGTCTGTCAGTTGTAGAAAGGGATTTACTCCCAGGCTTGTTCTGTTGGAGACATTGAGCCAATTCTGTGAGTCTCTGTTTAATGAGGCAATTCTACAAGTGCCAATGTTATTTTTTAGTAGACTCAACATATTACAACTTTGCATTGTCACAGTAGAAAACTTACTTTATATAACTTGGGTTTCAGAGGTGTGTACCCTACAGGTGGACCCAACAAGTTCAACAGTGGCTCCTGTTGAATCGGAATTCTTCTGCCACTCAGTTTTGCATGTACTGTTGCAAATGACAAGAGAAGGGGAATAAACCATTTGAGCAAAGAGGGTCGAGTTGAGGGTTCTCTGGGTTGGAGGGTTCCAAAGGTTGCAACTTTTAAAACCTTCTCCAGTTCTCTATATCTGCTTTAAAATGCAATATGTAAAATCCTAATGACATAGGGCAAGCTCTTGTGAATAGATTGCTTTAAAATTTTACAATATCCTACTACTTTTATTTGCATCCCACTATAGTGTCTTCTGGCTGATTCATCTGCAGCTTGTGATTCAGTATGTGCTTTAGATCTTTCTTTTGATACTTTCCTGTTTTACCACATCTTAGGTGTTTGGGTTTTCTGGCTTGAAGCGTACTATTTTGTACCTCTTCATTTTGAGTTTTACACAGCTTGTCAAGGTCATGTGAATGATTTGTCAAGGTCATTTTGAATTTTCTTTCTTTGCCATATGGTACACGTTAGGCTCATTTTTACAATTTTCTCATTCTGTACTTTGAACCTGCAATGGTTTGACTATCATCTAGGACCTCTCTCTGAAATGCCAGTTGAAATGCACCTCCAGTTTGCTTACAAATTGACAACTATCTTTTTGGCATGGTATTGGAAAGGATCATTCATCCAACTAACAAGATCATAATTTTTAAGCCTGTAGTTGAAAATATTATTTACACAATAAAAACATCCTTATTGAGATTAAGAAAGATCATTGTCATACTTCATCTGAGAATCAAAACAGGAAACCATATTGGTCTAGAAACCTCACCTGTCAAAGTGAGGTCCATGGACAAGCAGCTTCAGCAGCATCTGGTAGCTTCTTAGAAATGCAGAATTACAAGCCCCACTTGAGACCTCCTGAATAAAAATCTGAATTTAACAAAATCTTGGTGATGCATATGCATATTCAAGTTTGAGAACCAGTGGTCCAGATGATTTATTTTTTTGATAAAGTATCCTATGTTTTCCTAGGTGATTGTAAATTGATAGGTTAATGATTTGCCTTATGATTGCCCAGATATGGATGGGGCTGTAATTTTCAGGGTAATCATTTTTCAAGGATGGCACCACATGTGCCCTCTACAGTCCTCAAAGAATTTTCTACTCCTACATGATTGCTTTATAGAAATATTTAGAAATTCCATTACTACCTCAATGTATTTCATACTTTGCTCTTTCTCACTCCTCTCACACTCAAAGGAACACTTTTTTTTTTTTCCAAAGGAACACTGAATAGTTGAGCAGTTTATATAAAGAAAAACTAATTACTGACTTTCTTAGCATGGATACCAAGTGCTACATTCTTAACTGATTGAAAAACGCAATGTTTAAGGAAAATATAAGCATAAACGCACATACCCACATTGACACAATAGTAATTTGATTCTGAAGACATTGGCTCTTCTAATAAGCTGTTCTTTGATCTCATGAATCACTCCACTTCTCTGGACCATCAGACTTCACTGTGTGATGTAGGAAGTGTGGGCTTATACTGAGAGTCAGGTTGCAATACTAACTCTATTACTAATTATGTGATCTTTGGCATGTTGCTTAATTTCCTTCAGTTTCAGATTTACCATTTGTAAAATAGGAATAATAATGGTACCTATCTCATATGTACTTATGAGAATCAAATAAAATAAGGCATGAAATAGCACCTTCTGGACCATATGGGTTTATTGTTGTTATAATGATAATCAAATGTTATCAAGGTTTCCAAAGATTGAGACCCCCCCAAAAATTCATTCAATATTTTATGCCCAGTGCCCAGCATATAGTAGGGACTCATTTAATATGGGTTGAATTAATGATCAAATAAATGATAGATGGATGAATGGATAGATGGGTCTAGGTTTCCTAAACTATAAAATGAGAAAATTTCACTAAATAATTACCAAATTCTCTTCTAATTTTGAATTTTTGACCAATATTATACATAATCTCTGGGTTTGTGTTTAGCACTGACTTCCAGATAAATTCCAATCTTAAAAGCAAGAATATGGGCATGTTCAGGAGAAAAATTTTGCTATGGCCGAGGATAAAGTTACTAAGCACACTAGAGGAAGCCAGGGGACAAAACTGTGATATCCCAGGGAACACGTTCAGCCAGTCATTCTGGTTGCGAATGTCATCCATTGTTGCTTTCAGCAAACCAGGGATCCAGAAAATAGGTAAGTGCTAATGACCCCAAGGAAAAAGCAGCCTATCTATTTTCATACGCACACCTAGAAGAAATTATACCTTCCTGACAACTTGATTTAGATGAAATGTCATGAGAAAAAGAATGTGCTCAATTTTTCAACGGGGAAAAAAAAATGCAGTAGGGAACTCTTGGTCTTGGGGGTGGAGATTTTCAGGTCTTGGGGGTGGAGATTTTCTTGATATTAAGCTGATGATGCCCTGTGTGTAATATCAACCCCTTGACTTTTATTTGTATAAAAATAGTGTTTCTTCCCAGGTTCAAGCATATGTAATCATTGTCCATGCTTGGAACCTGATCCCATCAGAGCAAGAGGTAGGAAAATATTTCTTGAATGGAATTAACCCTCACACCTACAATTCTGGGTAGAAGATAGAACAGGTTTAGGTATTTTTACTTTATGGAACAAGATATCAAGGCTCTGAAGGGTGAAAAATTGTTCAAGTGCACTTGGTAAATAGTAGTAATGTTAGATCTTGAACCACTGACCATTTCCCCAAAGTCAATGCACTACCAGAACACCACACTGCCTTTCTGTAGCTACAGAAGCTGGATTGGAACCAGGATTCACTCATTTGATTAATATTTGCTGGGTACATGCTAGGTACTAAATAAATATATAATGATAAACAAATCAAGCATACTTATTGCCTCAGGTAACGTTGTTGGGAGCTATGTAGTCTGATAAAGGATAAAGATACATTGTCCACCTCCCACCATGGCTATTCTTTGGTAATTAGATAACCCATTTTAAACATTTTGAAAAAACCTATAACCTCTCAAATGACCTGATGATAGACTTTCAAATGGAAAGGCTTTGTGACCAGGCAGCCTTCCATGTAAATCTCTCTTCTACTGCTTGTTGGCTGAATGACCTCGGGAATGAATGTCAGAAGGTTCATCTTTCTGAACATCAGTTTTGTCCCCTGCAAAAATTGGGGTATAATGCACATTTTGAGAAGTCATGAGAATTAAGTGAACTATAATTCAAGAAAGCCTGGAAGGTGGGTCCTAGCATATAACAGGAGCTCAAAAACTTCATTGTCCTCCCCTTCTTTAATTCCTATCCTACAAATCAATGGCAAGCACCCTGTTTTTCTTCGCAGACATAAAGTCCTATGAAAAGCAAACAAAAGAGGAATTAGAAAGAAGAAACAGTGGTTGGATGCCTAATTGGAATACATTTGAATTGCCTAATTGGTCTCCACATTTCAACAAAAGAGACTGGATGATATCTTCCCAGTGGTCCCTGAAACATCCGAATAGGTGGCTCAGAGCCACTGAACATGTGGTTTATCTCCCTGCAAGAGCTTTAGCAAGGGGGCAGCCTTGATTGCACATATAAGAGCCTTAGGGATGGCTCTCCCAATGAAAACAAAGAGTGGAGTGGGCAATCACCATGGATTTCTGGCTCCAAGCATTCTGTGTGCCTATATAAAACACTGAACATTTTTGATGAAAATATGATTATTACAAATTACTATGGTACTTCTATGATGTGTTCCCAATCTGCCCTTTTTTTTTTTAAAGATCTTATTTATTTATTTGACAGAGAAAGACACAGCGAGAGAGGGAACACAAACGAGAGAGGGAACACAAACGGGGAGTGGGAGAGGGAGAAGCAGACTCCCTGCCGAACAGGGAGCCCAATGCGGGACTCGATCCCGGGACTCCAGGATCATGACCTGAGCCGAAGGCAGTCGCTTAACCAACTGAGCCACCCAGGCGCCCCCCAATCTGCCTTTCTATTCTATTTCACTATTTTTTCCTCCTTAAACACCCTGTACTCAATCCAAACTGAAATATTTGATTTTCCTTCCACTTGTTCTGAGTTTTTATGACTTGGATCATGCTATTTTCTCCCCATGGAATAACTTTTTCCCTTTGCTACTTCAAATCTTATCTATCTAACAAGACTCAGGCCAAACACTCCTTTTCCATCAAGCTTTCCCTGAAATTCCTGTCCCATAGCCACCTGGAATTAAACTCTGTCTGCTCCGGTCTCTCATTGCACTTCATATCTATTTCTTGCTGTACACTCTCTTTCTATCTTGTATTAATGTTATTCCTGTGTGTGTTTTATCTTCCCTTCTAGATCTGAACTTCCCTAAGGTGGGAACCATATTGGACTCAGTTTTATGTCCTGATGGAACCAAGGACAGTGACTGACATATAATGAAGGCTAAACAAATACTCATGAAATGAATGCAAATAATGGCAGCAGTGATGATGATGATGATGAAGATGGTGAGCAACTATGTTAATTGCTAAATTCCTGTGTGTCAGGGCTTCTTCTTGGGTTCTTTTTATGGCTTCTCTCACTGAATCCATTCAGTAAACCTCTGCAGTGGCTATAGTTAGTCTTCATTTAATAGATTACGAATTGAGGCTCAGAGATAGATGATGATTCACCTACCGAAAGTCCAAAGCTAGGAGCAACAAGAAATGGGGTTTTAACCAAGTTCTTCTAGATACTATTAAGAACTATAATAATTACTGTGATAGTGAACTTTATGTGTCAACTTAACTGGGCCACAGGGTGTCCAGATTCAATATTGTTTCTGGGAGTGTCTATGAGGATGTTTTCAGATGAGTTAGCATTTGAATCTGTGCACTCAGTGAAGTAGATGGTTTTCCTCAGTATGGGAGGGCATCCTCCAATCCCTAAAGGGCCTGAAGAGAACAAGAAGGTAAGGAAGGAGTTCACTCCATTTTCTTCCTTCCTCACTGCTTGAGCTGAAACATTTCATCTCACTCATCTTCTGCTGCGCTTGGACTGGGGTTTCCACCATTGGCTCCCCTGGTTCTCAGGTCTTCAGACTTGGAATGGAAGTACAGTTTTCCTGGAACTCTGGCTTGCAAATGGAAAACTGGGACCCCTTAACCTGCACAACTGCAGGAGTCAACTCCTCATAATAAATTAAGTGATAGATAGATAGATAGATAGATAGATAGATAGATAGATAGATGATAGATAGATAGATAGATAGATAGATAGATAGATAGATAGATAGATAGATAGATAGATATCCTATTGGTTCTGGTTCTGGTTCTCTGGAGAACCCTGACAAATATATAATTCCCTAGCTCACCTCCTCCTTTGTTCTTATGTTCCCATAATTTTAGGAAAGCATTCCTGTAATTTTAGAATTATGTTGCTTCTGAAGAAATCTTTCAGACTCATTTCTTCTTTATATTCTTTTTTTGCCCCCTCTCTTTCAAAAATGAGGCTTTTAACAACCACTTAGTGAAAGGATATCTGTGGTTAATTCTGACCAGAGCAGAACTAAAAGGACACCCCCCACTGAACAGACACAAACCTTTGATGCATACTGAGTCCCAGCTGAATCAAGTGCTTTCAACTTCCTTTTAAAAGGAGTTATTCCCGCAGGAGTCTATTTAAAGCCCTGTAGATATTAACAAAAGCAGACAGCTTGGAGCATTGAGGATGGTGAGAGAGAGAGGGGGGATCCCCAAGTTCCTCCTTCATCCCACAGGTCAAGTGAAGGTGGGGCATCTTCTTGAAGAGTGTGCCTGCCCTAAAGAAGTGCATCTATCTTCACCACTTAGCATTCTAATGAGGAGACACATAGTTACATATGATCAAGGGCTCAAATGTGTGACTCCCATATACTTCAGGCAGCATAACTAGAGAAGGGAAGAGAAATAATAAAAAAAAAAAAAATAGCCTGGGGTCTGGCACAAGTGTAGGGTGTGATGGCGAGAGAAGAGGGTGATGGGATTTCAGACTATCTGAACCCTCTACAGCTCATCTTCCCCTCCAGAATGGTCCTTTGGGGTTCAAGGGCAGGCAGAAGCAGTACAATTGGGGGGTTCATTAAAATGGTGTGGGTTGCATTTCTATTAAAGTTCTTAACACATGGATAGTGAATAAGGATCTCAGTCATTCCTTGACTTGCCCTCCCCCTCTTGCATTGCCATAGACCATTGTCTTACTTTGTGTTGGGCTCTCTGTCTAGCCCAGGGCACCATTTTCTCTGTATTCTGCATTTCCTCAGCATTTCTGCTTACACCTTCCATACACAAACACGGCATATGGCCTTCCACTTTGTGGATACTCAAGAAACTTTTGTGGGGGGTGATTTTACAGAGACAGTCTAGTCTTTTTATATTTGGCACTTAGCACCTGATCAATAAATGCTGGCTGGAATGGAATGAGGGGTGTGTGGCCAAAGAAGGGTCTTTTGAAGCTCAACGACCTCAGTTGCTTGATTTCAGATAGCTGTTGTGCCTTGGCAAGAAGGTATCCACTTCCAAATTTGAAGCATAAATTCCATTTAATTAGTGACATGAACTAGATGCCCACAGCTGCTGTTTCTTGCAGTGGCCAAGGGCCTGGGGGCAAAATAGCAGCAATGAGTGCAAAATAAATCAAATGGGCAGGGAGGGAAGAAGGGGCACAGATGGGCTCCACAGACCCCTTCCTACTCCACTGATCTTGACCCGGTAGAAGTGACATCAGAGATGCAGAGACACATAGCTCCTGGCACACTGGCCTTTAGATTTCTCCAGGAGGGCTCTTGGGGGCCCAGTAGACTTTCATCTTTTTTATTCTCATACAAATAAACAAAGAGAAGCTATGAAGCAGCATAGTTTAGTGGACTGAACATAGAATTTAGAATCAAAAGACTGAGTTTAACACTTGACTCTATCTGCAGACGCTAGCCTCTTGCCCTTAAGACACTCCCTTCACGGCTTAGAGCCTTAGTTTTCTAACCTGCTAAATGAGATGACAGTTCTGGTCCTGCCCACCTCGAGTGAGTTCATGTATAGCAAGTGTTAAGTAAAACGCATCATATCGATGCAGATGAATGAACAAATATTTACCAAATAAGGGCCATGGCTTACTGTCCTATCAGGAACTTTTCTGCTCAATAATCTCATCCATTTTTGACAATACTCCTGTGTAGTTATACTGCCCTCAATTTACATGGGAGGAAACTAAAGATAATTTTTATATTTGCCAGAAGTCACAGAGTTCACACATCTCGATTCACAATCCCTTTCAACCTACCAACTCTTCATCTACTCTATGTCCCTACTCCCATGTAAACGGTGCCACCGAACCTGATGCTAATTCCCCCTGTGGTTCACATCTGGGCTTAAAGCTTTAAAGTGTAATACAGTTACCACCCTCAGAGCCTCCAGATTCAGGTGTGATTCACTCAGCCCTCAATCCACATGTTCACACTCTGTGTAAAGCATTATTTCAGGTTCTGTGGAATGTTTTAAAATGTATTTATAAATGCAGTGTCTCCCTTCCTTCATGGAGCTAGCATTCTAGAAAGAGAAACAAACCAGGAAAAAGTATTCATACTAGCATATATCACAAGCAGATGGCAACAACAACTGGTATTGATCATTTACTATATACCAAACTCTCTTCTAAGCATTTTACATATACTAGTCATGGAAATAAATGAAGACCATCCAAATGAGGAAAAGCAATTCATTCAGAGCTTGCTATGGCAAGGGAGTCAGTCACCATCACTTGCATTTGGCGGAGACTCAACTGCAGGCAGAGGAGCAGGACAGCTTTGTAGAGGACAGGAAGGAAGGCTGCAGGTGTGCCCCAGCTGGAGGTTGTTGGTATGGGTAAGCTGGAGGGTGGCTAGTTAGAAGTAAGATACCTTATGTGACCGCTGAGGGGAGCATATTTGGTTTTCTCCACTTGGTCCTAAGTTGGAAGTGTGGGCAAAAATCAAGGAAGTTGGCAATTATTGATTAACTCTTGACCATTAGGAGCTGATTGGTATAGAGGCCATGGTTTGATTTCCTGAACTAATCACTGAAGATTGTGGGGTCTTATATTTTTTACATATCATCTGATCATTCTCTGTTTGTCTATTCCTCGTTTTATAATTCACTTAAAGCTCACAACAATCATGGGACATAGACACTGTGTTGGCCAGAAGAAATTGAGGCACAGAGAGATTAATTAACCTGCCCAGAATCACATAACTAGTAAGAGGCAGAACAGGATTCTAACCAGTTTCCTCCAGAACCCATACCCGCAGGAACTATGCTAATATAGTTGAATAGGAAAAGATTAACAACACAAAAGGAAATGGGCAAAGAACAGAGCAGAGAGTTTACAAAAAAGAAATGCAATAACCCTTAATATAAAAATGGATGCACAGCCTCAATCAAATTAAAGGAAATAGAAACTAAATTACAATCAGAAACTCTTATTATTTACCTATCTAGTTGGCAAATATCAAAAAGTTTGATGATATACATTGGCAGTGAAATTGTAAATTGAGAAATCTGTGAAGGGGAATTTGACAATATCTATCAAAATTACAAAGATATCTCTCCTTGACCAAACAGTTTTATTCCTGCACATTTATTATACAGATACTAACCCATGAGTGAAATGACATACATACAGGGATATTCATTGTCACATTTATCAGAGCAAACACTGGAAATGACCTAAATGACCATCAACAGAGGGCTGGTACATCCCTAACTACATAGGCACTTACTGTTCCGCATGCTTTACATGTATCAATTCCCTTAATCCAGATAACAGCCCTATGAGGTGGGTACTCTCACTGTATCAGCTGATTAGATGAGTCAGTCAAGGTAGAGAGAGGTTAAGTAAGTTACCCAAGGTCATACAGAGGGTTTAGACTCAGGCAGTCTGGCTCCAGTCCGTTCTTAACCACTATGCTATACCCAACAGCTATTAAAAGAATACTGGGTGACGTGCATTAAAAGGAGGGCACTTGACGGAATGAGCACTGGGTATGATATGCAACTGATGAATCACTAAACTCTACCTCTGAAATTAATAATACACTCTATGTTGATTAAATGATTTTAAATTAAATAAATAAATAAATAAAAGAATAACATGGTTCTATATATACTAGTCAATAATGATCTCCAAGGTATGTTATAAGGTAAAAAACAAAACAAAACAGGGGCAAGCTACAGAATGGTATGCATGTGTGTTCATTATGTGTGTATATATACATATGTATACATGGATATGTATAAAATATATTCAGAAGTATATCCAACTTGTTAGGGGAACTGAAAGACAGGGATGAGAAGGAAATACTTTTACCATAAAAATTTATCTTTTGAAGTTTGGATCATAGACATGTTTTCCATTAAAAATATAATTATAAACACTAATTCAGCTCATATCACTCTCTTGCTGGAGACCCTTTAATTGCCTCCTATTGCACTTAGAGCAACCAGCTTCAGACTCCATAGCACAGACAACAAGGTCCCACCTGATCTATGCTTTCTTCTAATGGAGTGTGCAACCCTCCTGGCTTTCTCTGACTAGCTTCTCGGGTCTTCTTTCATAGCTTAAACATGACAAACCTGTTCCTGCTTCAGGCCCTTTGCACATGCTGTGTCTTCTGCCTACTATCCTTTTCCCATGTATAGCAATAGCTCCGCTATGTCTTATTCTATAGGCCTTGACTTAGCTCCACAAGCATTCAATTTAAAGATATTTCCCCCATTCTCATTTTTTTTAAGTTTTTTTTTTAAGATTTTATTTATTTATTTGCCAGAGAGAGAGAGCAAGAGAGCTTGAGAATACAAGCAGGAGGAGCAGCAAGCAGAAGGAGAAGCAGACTCCCCACTGAGCAGGGAGCCCGATGTGGAGCTCGATTCCAGGACCCCGAGATCATGACCTGAGCTGAAGGCCGATGCTTAACCGACTGAGCCACCTAGGCGTCCCCCCATTCCCATTATTTATCACAGTACCCTGTTTTATTTTTTTCAAGTAGCTCTATTTATAAGCTGTAATTATTTATTTTGAGTCCACATTTTTACTGCCTTTGTAATTTTTATTTAACTAGAATAAGACTGCATTTGTCTACTTTTACATGATCGTGCTAACACATAGCACAGTGCTTGGCAAATAATAGGTATTCAATAAACGTTTGGTTAATTGATGAATTAATTAACTAATTAAACCTGTTGTTCACATAGAAAGAAACCCAGCATGTATGGGGATTCAAAGGACAGGATTTCCAGTCCCAGCCTACAGTATAAGTAGGAGACAGGTTTTCACAGGAACTCTTCCAGCCACTTATTGAAAGGGTCCCCAAAACTCTTGAATGGCAGTTGTCGTATGATCCGTTGGTGGGGGGGAGACAAATGCATAAGTTTTAAAGTTAGATGGGCCAGCATTCAGACTTAGGTCTAGATGCACTTTCTGTGACTTTGGGTAAAAATTATTTAGCACCTATGAGCTTGAATTGTGTCATGCAAAATCGGGATGGTGGAAATAGTGTGAGGATGAAATAAAACAAAAACATCCATCTTGGCTGATGGTAGTCCCTCAATTATCAGTAATTATATGAGTGCTACCTCTATCCCTCTCTTAAATGCACAGGTGACTTTGGAAGCCAGGGAGAGACTGCAGCTACTGAAGGCAAAGCAGACTTGAAGGCCTGGCATTCCTCAAAGTCTGGAAGGAGGGTCCTTCCCCCAAGACCACTCTTACTGTTAGTTCTCTGGGCCTGGTGATAATGATGATGATGATGATGATGATGACGATAGGATGGTAGCAAACTCTAAAGCTACTAGAATAGTCCTCGATAGACTCTCTCAGCCTTGCAGCACAGAGCTGCATTTCCATAAAGAGTTCAGTGTGTCCCCACTGATTGCTATTTCATTAGTATTACCCAAGTTCTGTTGTAGTAATAAATTCGGAGCACAATGACTACATAGCAGGTCCTTTCAAATGCTTTGATGAAGGAGGATTTGGATGTCATTTTTTTTTTCGTATTATTCCATTTCTCCTTGGGCTGTGGAACCAAAGTTGGCTGAATCCTGTGAAGCACCAAGGTGATCACTGACCTGCCTTTTCCCTCAGTCCCAGAAGATCAGAGAAGCTGAGTGCGCCAAGGAGGGGCAGACTCCGGGACTTCAGACAGGCCTGGGCCCCAGGGGGAAGCCTCAGAGGGGCTCAGGCCCCTTGCACGCAAGTCACGCTTCCCTCTGACAGTCTGTCATGACTCATAGGAATGATCACAAGGAACTCTACATGGCAGTGCCCTTGGAGATGGCGTCCTTGTGGCCCACCTGGAAGGGTATAATCAAGACTGAGGGGAGCGGGAGGCTAAAACATCCTGAGTGGCTTTGCTCATTGCCACAGGAGGGGTGTGGAGTCCTGGTGCACTCTTTTCCTGAGACACACTTCCAGGCCCCTCAGACTTCTTCCCACCAGCCAGGAGGAAGAAGTAAGTTAAGTAGCTATCCAGAGAAAGACAGAGTTCTGCCAGCCAAACTCATCAGTCTGTCTTCAGGCTCTGAGAGTGTGAAATGGAAATGGATGGTATCCAGGGAGCCTGCTCTGATTTTATTATTTCAAAATGTTCTGGACACAGATTAACTCCCTTTGCCTGGTGTTTGGCTGTTTTTCTTCTCTTTCTTCTTCCAGGGGATGGGGACATGATGCTCAGTGATAAATTCATGGGACAGCAGTATGTCTCCACCGCGCCCTCTCGACATGCCTCTCTTGTCCCTTCTGGACGGAGATGCTCCATCTCAGATCCATGCCCTCACTGAATCAAACCAGACACACTCCTTCAATGCCGCCCCAAACAGCCAAGTTGCACTTGTCAGGGAGAAGGGAAGAGGGAGAGGTGAAGGGTGGCTAGTCCTCTCTGTGTGGGGGCGGGTGGCACACATCAATCTCCCAGTGGTCTGCTTCCCATCCTTAGAGGGTTTCCATCCATGGTACAGAGATACAGACGGTCTTCCTCTGGCAATGTTTAGCTGTTTTGCTTCCAGCACCTCGAGGAACCCTGGCAGGAGGTGAGTCACCTAGAATGAGTGATGATGCTGGCCTCCTCTGAGCTGGAGCCAAGGGAAGTCACAGGAAATACTCCCGGCATCATCTGTGCAGAACATAGATGTCTGGAAAGTAGGCAATTTCCCTGCAAAGCAGCCTCGGCAGTGTCAAGGGTTAATTTGAATAAGGCAGTGCGGGCATGGAAGCACCTGAGTTCTCCCTTTTCAAGAATAAACTCTCTTCATTCGTTGAGCATTTGTATCAGCCTTAGTTTCTCCATCTGTTCAATGGCATGACTCTTAACCAAATGAATAATGTTCTTTTTTGTTTTTTTCACATGTCTCGTAAGCTATTTTAAATCCTTTGGTTTCCTTTAATATGTACAGTATCTTCTTTTCCAAGGCAGCATGGGATAGTAAAGAAGCAGAGTTTAGGAGAGAATACCAGCTCAGCTCTTGGTTGTCCAACATTGGGTAAGTTGTGTTACTTCTCTGTGCCTCAGCTTTCTCATTCGTAATGGAGGATTAATACTGTCTCCTCGGGGCGAGATGAGATAAAGATGTGAAATAGCTTAACATGGGTACTCCATGTTAAGTGATCTCACTAACTGCTGGCCAGGGATGCGTTTTACCTAAATATTCAATCCCCTTCCGTGCCTAGCACAGTGTTGGCACATAGTAAATAGATACTCTGAAAATATCTGCTAATTGGTATCCTTTCAAGCTTCAAGGCAGAACAGAACTGTATCCACTAATGGTGTTATTCTTGCAGAATGATTTTATAACCCCATTAGTCTGAGAGAACGAAATGGAGCTAAAAATGTTCACGTCAAGAGTTGTAGTATCCAGGCCACTAAAACATTTAATTTTTTCTTGTCTCCGTCAAGTGCCAACATGTGAGTGAATTCATCTTGACTCTCCATTTTGATGTCTTTCTCGATGTGAAACCCACTCTGAGAATGAGCTGATGACACCCAAACCGTATCCTATTAACACGTCTTCCTTTCGGAACCTGCTGATACTTTACAGAATGTCTTCGGGTGCGTTGCAGAGAAAACGCCTGTGACAAAGGAATCTGGGCTTTGATCAGAATTGTTTTCCTTTGCACTTCTCTCTAGGCACTGGGGAGAGTTTGCACCAGCAACAGATTGCCACAGTTATCAGTGGTTCTCATGAAAATCAAGGTGAAATATTGCTTCTGTTGTTCCTGCATTTCTGGTCCAAAACACCGTTCCTAGGGACGGCAAGCCATGCAAAGGGCTTGTGTTCTGGTACGTGTGCGGTCTGGCTCTGACCACCTTGCAACCGAGGCTTTGACCATTTTGTGAGGTCTGGTGTCCTCACTGGGACCTGAATCAGCCCTGATCTGGGAAAGTAGGGCCACTTCGCACCATCAGCAGGTTCAGCCCAACCCCAGCCTGAAAGTCTGATCCTATCCCCAGGCGAGGCCATGTAAGTCCCCTAGATCAGAGTTTCTACAATTCCCATTCTGACAACATTTATGCATCAGACAGCCTGCATTATCTCATCCACCCTTCTCAAAAGCCCTGTAAGGCAGGTAGTAGTGTGATTCCCTTTTAACTTATGAAGAAACAGAAGCTCAGAGAGGTTAAATCTCTTGTCCAGGTCCAATAGCCAGGAAGTATTGGAGCCAATTGGTAGGACATGGGGGAGCTTTGTTTTTAACCCCTTCCACACTACTATCTCCCAGCTCTGCCTCTCCTTGTCCTGCAGCCTAATCTACCCGATACAGCAGTCTTCTTCAGGACTGGACTTCTTGATCTTGTTCTCTATACAGAGTTCTCAAACTTCAATGTGCATCTCAATTACTTGTGAGTGACGTGGGGAAAGGGAGGGCTTTACAGAGAAGGAGGGGGAAGGGCATTCTAGGCAGAAAGAACAGCAGGAGGAAAGAATTATAGACAAGAACAATCAACCATCAGGAGACCTTCACGTAGCTCAGCCCATCTGGCACTGGGTCAGTCTTCCTGGCAGTTCCCACCCTAATAACATCCTAGATGGCCAGGACCATGCTGTCCAGCTGAGGTAAGAGTTACAGACGGGGCCTGACCACTAGGGATGCAGGTGACATGAAAAGAAACCGGATGTGAGTTACCAGAGAAGGGTACACGGAGCTGGAGGGCAAATCGCAAAGGCCAGTCTAGACGTGGATGGAACTGGTTTAACATAGATCTGGTGTCCTAAGTTTCAAAGCGAATCCAACCTATAGCACGTCTATCCCCTCCAGGATCTGCCAAGCAAAGTGCTGGGTACACAGGTTCCTGGCAGGGAGGCAATCCTTGGTTGAGATATTGGAAGCCAGCCTTGGTGTCCGGGCCTGTGTTCACTGGATGTTTGCTATTGAAAACATGGTGTGGGACACAATATCACCTCTGTGGTATTCTTGCCAAAAACACATAACCTGAATCTAATTATGGAATATCAGCCAATCTCAAATTGAGGGGCATTCTACAAAATAAATGGCCTGTACTATTCAAAAGTGTCAAGGTCAAGAAAGACAAAAACAGCAGAGCAATTGTTCCAGATTACATGAGACTCAGAGACACAGCAACCAATGCAATGTGTGATCTCGAATTGTATCCTGGATCAAGGGGGAAGATCTCTGTAAAGGACGTTATTGAAACAATTAAAAATTTTTGAATACTGCCTGTTTTAGATAATAATATTGACCAACATTAAGTTTCCAGATATTGATAAATATAAGAAAATATCCTTATTCTTAGGAAATACCATGTACTGAAGAATTTAGAGGTAGAAGGGTACCATGTCCCCAGCTTACTCCCATATAGTTCAGAAATATATAATGATATAAATATGTGATAAGAAAGAAAAGAGTGCAAAATTGTTGAATTTTAATTTGGGTAAAAGTATATAGTGTTCTTTGTACCATTCTTGCAACTTTCCTGTAAATCTGAAATTGTATTTATTTTTTTAAGTTCCAAAAAAAGAAAGAAAGAAAGAAAAAGACCTGAGATGTATAAGAAGAAAGAATGGGTCTTTAACCAGCAATTTATTAGAATGACAGACTCTCAGGCTCCCTACAGGACCCACAGAATCAGAATCTACATTTTAACAATATCCCCATGTGATTTATATCCACATACAAGTTTGGGAGTCTTCATCCTATTACACCCCAGGCTGGCCACCTGGTCCTGGTTGTCAGATATCTCAATCACAAATCACATCTAAGCTATATCCCAAACTCCTATTCATCCCTCAAAATACAGTTCAGGAATCATCTTCTGTATGAAAATGTTTTTTCCCCTGCCTACAGCTCCCTTCTAAGATACTGAGCTGTATACAGTGCTTTCTAAGAACATTTTTAATTGTCTCCCCATTTTCCACATTACATTGGAATTCAGTTTCATTTTTCTATTAGAATAAAATACTTATTCTTTGTGTATCCTCAGCACTGAGTCAGGCAAAACGCTGGTTTTAGGGAACTTTTGAGTGTATGAATGAATAAATACGTAAATGAATAAATTTAGCTCTGTGTTGTCAACCCCCACGTTATATTTAAGGCTCCAGGAATATACTGCTGGAGTCTCAGAAGGGACCAGAGGTAATTTAGATTTGAGCAGACACGAGGTATCTCACCAGCAGGGAACAAAGGAGTTGATAGGAAGAGAAATTCCAGTGTGTAGATATCCAACCTCTAAGCCAATGTTGCTCCAATGCACTATGAAGATAACTAGTTTCAAGTTTCCTCCCAATTCTTAGCAGTTGTTTAAATTGCCACAGGCTTTATGACCCAGTAATGCATTGTTATAGTAACAATTCATTGGTAATGTCCACATGCCACAAGATGTGTGGGTGTTCCAAAAATACAATAAATAGCAAAAGATACGCTTAGCCAATACAATGCTTTAATCATGGTTAGGGGGTGGGGGGGCAGGGAGAAGACAGGCCAAAGAGACAGATATTAGGACAGGCTTGTTTGAAAGCATGTGACATTGTTATCCTAATGGATCTGCGCCTTTAAGAGACAGCCCTTTCTCTCAGCTCCGGCAGGTGCAAGCGGCGACACAGGACAGAACATCAGAAAACTCAAATGACGGAAAGGAAAGGAGAGGCTTTGGTTTGGAAGGCATGATCTCCCCCTCTTGCCTTCAAATACACAATAAAGGATGGATTTATAATGAGCTGCTTCTATCCACGAAGTAAAGCAAATTTAAAAGGACCTACTAGTTACAATCCAGCCTCCCCAGTGTTTTCAGTAAAAGGATAATTTCGAATATCAAACCGAAGCATCCTAGGGTATGTAAGGCTGTGTGGACTCCAGGTCTTTCAATACAGACAAGATCTGCTATCATAGTACTTGCAGAAGAAATATTTTATTTTAACTCAACGTGGGACTTTTTAAGAATTACCCCAGGAAAGGGGTTTCGCCAAAAACTGGAGCTTAATTTAATGAGGGTGAAAAGTTTAAGAAAGAAATATAAAAGGAAAGTCTTGAAAGCACAGAAGACACTTGGAGCAGAAACCTGTGCCCATCTAGTTGAAACATATCAGCAATGGCAGTGAGCAAAATCAGCCCTTATGAAGTTCTGAGCCTCTCTCTGGTGATTTTCTGTGAAACTCTCACCAGCCTCTGCGTGAGCCAGAAGCTTCTCAAATGTGCAAAGAAGAGCCATGTAGGATTGCTTGAGGAAGTTTATTTATTTTAATACCTACTGTGTGCTAGATAACTTCATTTATGTCTGTGGGGAGGCAGCCTAACCTCTATTTTGCCCCTATAAAACCACAAAGAGACCAGAGTGACCTGTCCAAGATCACAGTCTTCAGAAAGGTCCCATCTCTTGACTTGAGTGAGGCCACAGCAGCCCTTTAAAAAGCTATCTCTATTTATAGAGCAATCAAGTCACCTCTCTGGTGCTTCTTCCCACTCACCCTCTAAACCTTCTGGCCCTGCAGGTTTGCAGACAGACGCCTGCTCTGATCTTCACTTGGGACCCACTTGCATCTGCTGGCCCCCAATAGATTTATCATTTCAGCCTCCTCCTTTGATTCAAAGGCTACTTTCACTCATGACGTGCCTTCAATCCCTTTTGGTTCTCATTGTAGCAGCCCTGGGCCCCTGCACCCAGCAACTTTGCCCAGACCTTAAATTTGGACTCCATTGATTAAGAATGTGATTTACGTTCCCCTGAGAATGACCATCATCAAGAAGACAAGGGAAAACAAATGTTGGCATGGATGTACAGAAAAGAGAATCCTTGCATCCTGTTGCTGGGAATGAAAACTGGTGTAGCCACAATGGTAAACAGTATGGAGTGTCCTCAAAAAATTAAAAATAGAACAACCATGTGATCCAGCAATTCCACTTCCAGGAATCTATCCAAAGGAAATGAAAACACAACTCAAAAAGACATCTGTACCCCCATGAACATGGCACAACTATTTCCAACAGCCAAGACATGGAAGTAACGTAAGTGTCCATTGAGGCATGAATGGATAAAGTTGTGGTCTATATATACAATAGAGTAGTATTCAGACATAAAAAGTGAGGAAGTCTTACCATGTGTGACAACATAGATGGACCTTGAAGGCATCATGCTAAGTGAAGTAAGTCAGAAAGAGAGAGACAACTACTATGATCTCACTTATATGTAGAATCTAAAAAATAAACAACAGACAGACAAAAAGCACCAAACTCCTAGAAAAAGGGATCAGATTTGTGGTTACCAGAGGGAGGAGGGGGAGAAAAGGGAATTGGAGGAAGGTGGTCAAAAGGTACAAACTTGCAGTCAGTACTGGGGATGGCAGGGACAACATCCTGACTGTAACTAACACGGCTGTAGGATGTATAGCAAGGTGTTAACAGAGCAGATCCTGAGTTCTTAACACAAAGAGATTTTTTGTCTTTTTTTTATTGTACCTCTAAGAGATGATGGATGTTAACTCAACCTATTACGGTACTCATTTCACTATATATGTAAATCAAAACCATCATGCTGTTTGCCTTAAACTTATACAGTGATGTACATCAACTAGTTCTCAAGAAAACTGGAGGGAAAATTCCAACAGAAAACAAAAAGAATGTGTCATTATTACAATGTTGACAGGCCTGAAAATTTCCTTGATACCATGTATGAAGAAAAGACCGTGTTAAGCAAATGAATGATATCAACAGAATCCAAGGGAAGCAAGCAGGAGGGCCTGGGGAGAACTCAGACTATTTCACTGGAGAAGGGCAATCTAGAAGTGGCCAGAGTGGACTGGACGAGTAAAAGGGCTATGATATGATGGGGTGATGAAAAAGCAGGAAATCAGGAGCAACTTCTTAACCTATTTCAGTGAGAGAGAGGTTTTCAAATATTGTGCATTCTGCGTCAGAATTATTCAAATATTCTTTCTTAAATTACTAGTTCTAATTACTAGTTTCTTAAATTACTAGTTCTACTAGTTCTACTAGTTCTAACTAAAGATTTTGATTCACACAGTTATTCTCCTGTTCTGAAACACGTAGGTGTGTCTCAGTGCCTACCATCCCCGTGGGACTAAGAGAGAGCTTGGATCTCGAATGCTCACAACACCACCCCGTGTCTGGCACACAGTAATGATCCAGTGAGTGTGTAGATTAACAAATGCATCATGCTTTAAACTATATATTAGCTAATCAAGTTGTTAGTTTAACTATCTTCCTCTCTATATACCACCAGCCTGGAAGCTTCACAAAGTGAGGGCACATGTCCTGTTGGGTTTACCTCCCCAGAGCCAGGCAGAGTTACTGCCTAATATAAAAACTATTTGTCTTACGTGCTAAACCCCCACTGACTGAGACTGGCATTCATGATACCCAACAAGCTTACCCAATCCAGCCTCACTAACCTAATTTCTCACTAACCCATTACCCAAATACTGCACTGTCCTCCATCCAAATTAGCGTTCTCTTAGCCCACAAGTATATCCTGTATTCACAAGCATTCTAGACCAAACCAAAGGATCATTTCCCTTATATTCTGCCCAGCAATGCCCTGCTTTTCGAGTTCTACATCCATTAGCTTTCCTGGACCACTGTTTTCAACACACCTTTGCAGCTAAGCTCTCTTTGCCACTTGTTTCACCTGCCTTGCAATTACTTTAGCTTTTATAGCGCTCTGGTCTTCTCAATGCCCAATGGGAAGAAATATGGCAGCAAGAACCATGCCTTATATTTCTTTATACATAACCATACCTAAAATAATAGAACTAAGTAAACAGTAAGATAATGTTGTAGGGTTGAAAATGGTAATAATACAACTATATTTATGCAATCATAAATTCAGAATGTATTGTCTAATGTTCAAATAAGGACACCTAAGTGACTGGAAATTACCCCATGGTTCTGAAGAAGGAATAGCAGCTAGACTAGAGAAATTTACTTGTAGTGCTGCTCATTGTTTAAAGATACATTTTTGTTAGTTTTCTTTGTTTTTTTTTTAACTTCCACACTCCCCTTTTCCTTTCTCCTCAATGTCAACTGAGGATGTTCTGTGCTCTCTCGTCCCTGTGGCTGGACAATCAAACATATTGATGTGTCTGCTTCTCTGCTCGCAGGAGGAAATTGTCTTCTAAGTTGAGAAGCATAATTCTTTCAAGATCCACAAATCACATCCAAGATTTCTCCCACTCACATCCCATTGTTCCACAACCAGTAAAAGCCAAATGATGTTCTATCATAGACCTGTAATATACCATTTCATCTAGGCTCCAACACAATTAAAGTCTGCAAGAAAAGAAGATATATTCATCCCTATCAAACACTCAATAAATAAAAGAGTACATATCCTCTGACACTCATGGTGTGAAACGGGCAATTGGAAAGTACAGTATTGGCAGCTTGGGAGAAAAACGGATGTTTCAGAACTTGTATGAGTCAGTCTTTGTTTTCCATGAACTCAATGCAAACAAGCTTAGGCAGAATGGGGAAGTCATTGGCCCATTATAAGACCCTATAGATAGAGTCAACTCATACAAAGACTGGATGCTGACTGGGCTCTTGCTCTCACCTTATTTCCTTGTGAATATCACCTTCAATTTTTCATGGTAGGTTTTTCCATGAGGCTGGACCCATGGCCACTGGCAGTTCTAGAACTTGCATCTTCTTACCTTTACTGACAGGGTGTAAGGTAGTCTCTTTCTTTGGATTCATTTCAATAGAAGGTCCCAGAGAGAGTCTGATTGGCCTGGTGTGGTCACATGACCAGCCCTAGGGCCAGTAGGACTCAACAGCATAGTTGCCCACAGATGGAATTTCAAATAAGTTTCACAGGAGAGGAGAAGCGAACTGCTCAGAAAAAACAATTGGCCTCTACTGTATACTTAAAGGAGAAAAAAAAAATTTTTTTAATACACAAGAGTTGTTGGTTGGAATGAAAGAAAAAAAGAAGAAAAAGCTTGAAAATGGTGAATTCTTTCCTCTAGTGAGCCCCAATACAGAGATGAAGTACTTTGCTATAATCAAAGAAAAGGCTAAAATCAATATCTACAATATTCCCCATCACATTACATTATAATTTCCTGTACAAGACTGTTTTCCCAATGACAGTTGATCTCCTTATACTCAAGACCCTATTATATCTTTATTCCTAAGGCCAAACCCAGCACCAGAATATGGTAGAGGATTTTCTGCAAATATATAATCATGGAAGAAAAAAAATAGGAGAGGGAGAGAAGAGATCCTTTATTCAGGTTGCTTACCATCCAGTGGAAGATTAGACATGATGCAAGCAACTACAACCCAAGACAGAATAATTAATACTAAGTAGAATTATAAAGGCATCCCTCAGTAAGTCAGAAGAAATGATTTAATCTACTGAGGAAAATCAGATAAACATTCATAAGGAAGTATACTTTTGAGTATTCCCAGAAAAACTCAGTTTAGGAACCCAAAAGAGGAGATGGTGTCCAGATCAGAAACAACACATGGAGACATTGCATTGCAGCCCTATATTGCTAAAGGACAGCTGTCTTTCCTGCCTTATACATAAATAGGGGGACTTCAGGGGTCCAAGGAAGACATTTTGCCCCTTATCTTCATAAAAAGATCACTTTCACCTATTCATATTGCCTGAAAACTATTTGTAAGGTACAAAGCCTTTCCCTCCATAATTAGGGATAAGATTTTAAAATGCAAATATTCCTTGGACCAGAAACAGAGTTCTTTATGTTAAGGAGTAAATGACTGATAGTTCAGGCTTTCTCTTAGAAGCTAACTGTGCCAAAAGGATAAAATGGAGACCTTAGGTTCTGCAGATCAAAAAGATATTGCTGAGTGAAAGGAGATGAAAAAGAAGATAAAACCAATCCCAGGTGGCAATTCCTGCATTGCATATTGGGCTGGAAATGCACAGTGGCATTCCTTCTGATGCTTGACCTTCTGCTAGGAAGTAAAACAAGCAACCATTGGCTTTGTTTTAGCATGTCTGAATTTTAGTAGATAAAACTTAGGTAGGAGCTTGGCTCACTACTAGACTCTGTGCTCCACCAAGTCAGTGGAAATCAGCCTTTTAATGAGAATCAAATCAGCCCATAAAAAGTAAGGAGGAGGGACACCTGGGTGGCTCAGTCAGTTAAGCATCTGACTCTCGCTTTTGGCTCAGGCCATGATCTCAAGGTTGTGAGATCAAGCCCTGAGTTGGGCTCTGCACTCAGCACAGAGGCTCCTTGAGATTCTCTCTCTTTCCCTCTCCTTCTGCCCACCGCCCCCCACCCCCTGCCGCCACTCACACACATGCTCTCTTTCTAAAATAAATAAATAAAAATCTTTAAAAAAAAAAAGCAAGGAAGAGTTTTGGTTTTAGTATTAGTTACCTTGTCACAAAAGAGAGAACGGAGGACTAACTCCTACAGCCTAAACTCAGAATGAGCACACCACCGCATTCTGTTGGCCAACACAAGTCACAAAGCCAGTTTGAATTCAAAGGGTGTGACAATAAACTGCACGCCTTGGTGAGAAGAGTGTCAAAGTCAATTGTAATAGGTGTGGATCCAGGGAGGCCATTAGCTGGGGCCACTAATTGCCAAATTCAAGAACTTAAAAATAAACTTTGATCAATGCTCACAGGTACATGATATGATGGTTAATCTTATGGGCCAACTTGGCTAGGCTGTGGTGTCCAGTTGCTGATCAAACCCCAGTCCAGATATTTCTGTGAAGGTATTTTGTAGATGTGATTAACATTTATAATCACTAGGCTTTAAGTAAAGCAGATTACTCCCCATCATCTGAGCAATTAAAGGCCTTAAGAGCCAAGACTGAAGGCCCTGAGGAAGAGGAAATTCTGCCTCAAGACTTCGATGTAGAAACTTTGCCTGAGTTTCCCATCTTCTGCCCCACCCCACAGATTTTTAAACTCAAGACTACATTATCATCTCTTATTTGAATTTCCAGCCTGCAGGCCAGAGAGAGAGAGAGAGAGAGAGAGAGATGCTCTATTTCTTGGTAGAATTCTGACTAATACACATAACTGGGCAATTCTTTGGGTCTCAGCTCCTCTGGGCTCTCTCAAATGTGTGAGTGTCTGATCCCTGCAGGCTGGCCTCTCATGTTCTAGCAGGCAAGCCCAGTCTTGTTCTCAGAGTGAAAGTAAAGAAGCAAAAGAGAGAACGGAGGACTAACTCTTATGGCCTAAACTCAGAATGAGCACACCACCATATTCTGTTGGCCAACACAAGTCACAAAGCCAGTTTGAATTCAAGAGGTGAGACAATAGACTGTACAGTTTGGTGAGAAGAGTGTCAAAGTCAATTGCAATAGGTGTGGACCCAAGGAGGCCATTAATTGCCATCAACCTAACATTCTTAGAAAACAGGTCTGCAAAGTCGTCATGATAATGCAACTATGATCTGTTACCGAACTTGATGACTACTAGTACCCTCTCTAGCTGACTGCAGGAATGGGGCTGTCCTCTGAATGTTTCTTAATATTTGCACAAGCAGCCAGGCTGTTAAAAAGAATAAGTGCTGTTGGATCAAAGTATCCTGAATATAATAATCCGTAGACTTTATAGTTCTGTATACACAGCACTCAACAGCTTACAAAACATTGTTATATTCAGTATCAGTTTGGATTCATAAGACTCGGGAAGTGCCAAGGAAATAAGTGGAATTTAAAAAAATAAATAAAACAAAAGGGAGGGGAAGGAGTGAAGAAAGAAGGGAGTTGGGGCTTCAAGGCATTTCCACCTCAAGACAAATGCTACGCAGAATATTTCTGGTGGGGGGGCTTCTGTGAAACTAAGGGACAATTCTGAATTGAATTTGGAGATGGATAGTGAGTCAACCAAGATGACCGATGATATTAGGAGGGATATATGGCACCAACTCCTGGAGCAAGAGAACAAAACAGTATCTTTGGAAGATAATTTAGAGAAGAAAGTCTTCTAGGTGTAAACAAAAGTATATTAAATGTGGATATGTTTTTATTTGTTTGAAAGACATTTCTTTGTACCACCTTCCCTCTCTTAGAAAAAGGGAACAGTGGCAGGGGAAAGAAAGGGGCCCTGAGAAAGAGTGCAGGGGAGGGAAGAAGACAGGAAAGGCACTTCAAGCCTCCTCTGCAAATTACTCCTGAGTCCCATCAGGGAGGCTGGAGGTGGAGCAGGTGAGTGCTGTGAGCCATGCAGGGGATACCCAACATCGGGAGCTCCAGTGAACATGTGAGGTTGTCCCGGCATGACTGGGAAAACAAAAGCAGCCCTGAGACATTCACAGGCAGGCTTCACTCTGAAATGACAAGAGATTTAGGCAGATGTGCTAAGAGTTTGAACATCACTGTCCCTGTTGGCACGATGACAGAACTCCCCTCACAGCTGTCCCTGGAGTAAGGTCAAGTGTTAAAAACATACCCAGGATTGAACGGGCTGATCACAGCATGCAGACCTTTTCAACTGCTCAGGGATATCAGGGCAGCAGTTTGATATTTATTAAACATCAGTGGGGTCTCTAGTCAAGTACCAATCCCTATGGAAGCTCAGGTCCCAGCTCAGAGAAATTTTAAAGGCGTAGAGCAAAAGGGGGGCCCAGTCTGGGCAGTCACCATCACCACAGAGTCAGGCTAAACTTTTATAATCTAGCCACTGTGAGCAGGGAACAAGTCTGCTTTTAGCATGAGATGTTTTATTAATCTTCTCCCTCTTGGAAACTTTTCTACAGTCAGCCATCAGAGAAAACCCTAGATGATCAGGAAAGGTTGGAGTACTTTCTCCAGTGGAGACTATAAAAAGAGATCAGAATAAATGATAGTAGGAGGCAGGAACAGCCACCATCCATCCATTCCAGCATCTTCGCTAGTGCCGTCCTTCAGAGGAAGTGGCTGAGGTAGAGGGAAAGGGTCTGACTGGGTACAGGTAGAAGAAAGGAGACTCTGCTAAGTGAAATTAGACAAGGAAGTCCATAAAAGAACGTCCAAGGAATGAAAAGCAATTTAAAAAATGATATCCAATACCACCGATCAAAATAAATGTGAATTCAAGACGATTCTGCAGAAGAGCACAAAACTGGAAATTTAAAGAAATTGGTTTAACTTCTATCTCCGCCAATTACTGGCTGTCACTGTATCTCCTTGCATCTCAGTTTTTCCCTTATGAAAGAGATAGTAATCCTAACTCAAGTGATTTGGGGGAGCATCATGGAGAGAAGGCCTAGGAAGGTGCCTAGTAAGCTATAAATGTAGCTATTCAAATGTTATTCAAATGCCTTCCATAGGGAATCAGAATGGTAAGCGTTTCCCTCAACTCCTCCTCTTCGGTTGTTCTCCAGTCTCTGTCTTTTCAGGACCGGAGTGGAGATCACCTCTCCTTTACCTGGTAGTAACTCCCATTGACTTTGTAAGTGACAGCTGCACTCAGTCTTAGCTGGACTCAGTGTCTTAGGAGAGACAATGTGCTTCTCAGCCATTGACAACCTCTCCCTTGGGAAAAGGCCAGAACACTGCTTTCGGATTCCCAGATGCAGGCCTTGTCCCATGGAGGTGAATGGCTTCAAAGATGGCATTTGTCATCACACCGTTTGCTCACCTTCTCCTGAAAGCTCTCTCACTGCCTTCCCACAGAGCTGTCAGGATCAGGGTTTTGGGGTTGGGCTCATCACCAGATTCTACTGTGAAAATCCTTGGCCAAGATTGTTTGTCATGAGGAAATCAAGGCAGGCTTTGGAATCAGACTAAGACGTGAAATTCTACCAGAGCTTAGATCAGCTGTGTGATGGTGACTAGTGAGTTGAAGTCTCTGAAGCCTCTGTTGCCTCATCTGGGAAATGAGAATAATGCTTACTATTTAGGGATAGTTAGAGATAAGCATATATTTTACACAAAACATCTAGCTGCTCTTAGGATTCAAAACCAGTAGCTTATGGAATAATTGCAATTTATCACAATCATAATCCTTACCTGTTTGTGGGATCTGGGTCCAGATGGGCGGGAACCTGGCCACCACAGAAAAACCCAGAAATGGTGGAGAGGAGGATTGGAAGCTTCAGCATCTCATCTGTGAAAGCAGGAATGAGTCAAATTAAGGAAATAGGAAGCATCCAGAACACAGTGATAACCATTATGCGGAACATCTGTATCACGCCTTACAGATTCATCAAGTGCTTTCACTTAAGGGACTTCAACTTTTGATACTGGGCAGAAATGAAAGGATGGTAAGCCTACTTACTCTTTTTATAAAACACATTTTGACTTTGCAAAGTAGTTTCACATCCATTATCTAACATGATCACTTCCACTCTGTAAAAGTAAATGGGGCAGAGACTATCCATTTCATTCTCACAATGAGGAACCTGAGGCCCAGGAAGGTGGTGACCTACCCAAGGTCATGCAAGGTCATGCAATCAGTAGGTAGCAGCTAGTTAATGGCTCCAGATCCACAATGATGCTTGCTGCCAGCCATCCCCATCCCTCTGAAAAGAGAAACATTGCTACTTAGGCTGCATCAAGAGGACCCTCTTAGCTAAAAATACCTCATGCAAATGAATTCTCCTCAAGGGAAGAGAATACACAACCAAACAATCAGTGAGGGAGTAAATGCATTTAACATGAAAATAGAGACCAGGAAATTGGCTCTCCTTTCCCCTCTCAAAGTGCCTGTCCTCAAACCCACTTCTCAGTGTCACTTGTGTGCTTGTAAGAAATGCAGAATTATATGTCAATTATACCTCAATAAAAAAAAAAGAAAGAAAAGAAAAGAAAGTTTTTTAAAAATGCAGAATCTGGGGATCCACTGCAGACCCATTGAATCAGAATCTGCATTTTAACAAGATTCCCAGGTGATTCATATGCAGATTATCATTTGAGAAGCACTGATCTAGAATATTTCAGACAGGAAATCATTTTGCCATTGATATAGTCCTGAATTCACCTTGTCAAGGAAGAGCTCTGTTTTGCACTGCTGGGCCAAGAAGACTTTTAGGATCTATGTACCTAATTGCCTGCCTTCACTCCCTCCCTGAGCAAATCCATCCAGTTGCCTACATCAAGTTGTCTACCTCAATCCCAATTGGCTCTTACCTTGACAGAACATATCCAAAGAGACCATAGTTGGGGGAAATCTTTGCTTCAGAACAGACTTCATAGAGCTGGAAAGGGAATGAACTTGACCTAACCTAGATCATCCCAAAGGCCTCTTGCATTCCTAAAATCCCATGGTCAATGTTTCTATTGCATTCTTGGTTTGAGTTCCTTGTTCTATGTAGGTTTCAGAACTTTTGCTTGCCCTGATATCTGACATTTCCCTGCCCTTTTAACCTATTTACCTGGAAATAAATTTACTTCCATTGCTGACTGCTCTCCTAACTACTTCTGACCTATCTTATCTGGAGTGTCACCCAGTAGTAACTGTCTCTACATGGTCACTCTTATTTGAACTGATCCTTCTGGGGTCCAGAGTAATAGTTTTCTCAGAATATTCTTGGGAAAGGCATGCTCAGCCCATGACCCAGTTTCATTTGTTTTGCAAAAATAAGGCAGCTATACCTGGTTCTTTCCCTTGGAGATGTGGGGACACATTACATCATGCACGGGGAGGTCTCCAAGGGTCCCACACAAAGATGCACCCATTACTGAACAGTATTATTATCCTATTGCCCCTCAATTAAAATAAGTGGCACTTAAAAATGCAGTAACAGCTGCTCCCAGCAGTGTCTCCTTGCAAAGCATTTGGGTTCTCAGGTTTTGTTTTTCCCTACAGCATTTTACATCTTTGTTTAAGCTGTTCTTCACACTCACCACTGTAAAATCCACCAGAATCCCAAACGTGAAATGCCCAATTCAATCCAAAACCAAAAAAGAGCTCAAGGCCCAAGAGAATGCTATACCTGGACCCCGAAGTTCCTTTGCCATAAGAGTATTTTGTAGCAGAAGCTTAATGGGGTCTTCCTGTGATGCAGTCAAATCCACAGGCTTCACACTTGGGTCCTATAGGAAGCTAGTGGCATGCAGCGAAAGGAAACACAATATGTCAACTGCATATGTTTACCATTGGGAAAAAAATCCAAATGCATCTGACTCAGAAGGAATTTCATGCTTCTTTTCTACAGTATATTTCATGCCATAAAATAATTAGTGTCAAATGTAGAAAATGAAAAGATAATCAACAGAAATAAGTTAACTCTTCATACCTTCTGCTGTCTTCTCAAACTTCCAACAACTCCTTCTTCCTTACTCTTAGCTAATGACCTTCCTTCTTCTCTATTTGAGAGCTAGTGAAGAGGACCTTCCATAAAGCTGTATCTTCTCACATCTGAGCCCTTATTCTGACTTCCCGTATGCTAATCATTGATGAACAGAGTTAATACTAGCCCAAACCAGCTCCTAAACCTGGGTACCAGATCTCATCACCTTTCCCCATTCATGACTATCACTACAGAAATTCTCTTCTCTCTCATTCAACATCTCTTATTTCCTCTTGACTACTGAACCATTCCCATGAACATCCAAGCATACTATAGTTCACATTAAAAAAAGACTCTTTTTAAATTACACCTATATCTTCTTCAACTTACTGCTCCCTTCCCATTTTTTTTTTAATTCTCCATTAAACAAAATTCCCTGCAAGTATTGTCTGTATTCGTTGTCTTTGATTTCTTTTCTTCTATGCCCTCTTGAACATTTTCTAATCTGGCTTTCATGCCTTTGCCCATCTCCAATAAAACTGCTCTTATGAAGGTCAACAGTGAACAACATGAGGCTATATCAACTTCGAATTTTCAGTCCTTATTTCATTTGTTCTATTAGCAGCATTTGATAGGATTGATCACTTCCTCCTTGATACACTCTCTTCACTTGACTTTCAGGACTCAAACAAACATTTTTTATTTTCTTTTTACCACACTGGTAGATCCTTCTTGGTCCCCTTCTCTGGTTCCTCCTCAGTTCTCTGATTTTTAAACATTTGAGTGTCTCTGGTCTGGAGCCTTAGTCCTCTCCATTCTCTGGCTACATTCATTCCCTCAGTGATCCTGTCTGCATGAGGGTTTTAAATGTCTGTTCATGTCAGATGACTACCAAATTTATATAACCAACCCTGACATCTACCTTTAACTCCAGATATTGGCTGTGTAATAGATGTCTCAAACTTCACATGTCCCAAACTGACATCTTTATCTTTCTCTTCAAAGCCACTCCTCCCTCAACTGTTCCCATTTCAGTTAAAGGCAACTCATCTTTTATTTGTTCAGGCCAAAACCATGTTTTCATCCATGATTTCTTTCCTTCCACAGCCAAGCCATCAAAACTTCTGTTTTATTGACCATCAAACCATTGAGAACATGATGACTTCTCATCAACCACCTGTTCCCACCTTGGTTCAAGCCACAATTTCTCAACTCCTAAACAGCCTCTGGGTTCTGTTCCCATTCCCTACAGTCCACATAGCAGCAAAATGGATCCTTTTAAAACATATTAAATCATAGTCACTTCTGCTCACCTTCTAATGGTTTCACGTCTTGCTTAATGGCTAAGTCAAGTTATCATTTTTAGGGCTGCATTTATGTACTTCTGAAATGATGACAACAGTGCTACCTACCTCACAGGATCACTGTGAAAAGTGAATACAATCATGCTTGTAACTTGCTTAGGACAGTTCCTGGAATGTTCTAAAAGCCCCCAAATATACACTATCATCATCATCATCATGCATACATTGATAATAGACTCAATCAATAGGATCAATAGTATTATATGTCTACAAAGTATAATAAGATTTAAAGATAAAACTAGGAATTCTGTTCTACTTTCTGTCCATGTATTCTAAAGAGCCAGACTTAACATCAGACACATCATAAGCCCTCTTAGGCATGGAGATAAATAAGATTGCTCAGCTGGCAATGCAAGTTTCTTAGTGGAGACAAACTAATAACAAAGTCAGTGAGGTAGGGAAAGTCAGTGACAACCACCAAGAACACAGACAGGAAATCTATCCTGGGCACATCCGTCCATGGGCATTCTGTCTCCCTGACTTTTCTTCTGCCAACTCTAAACTCTGCAGCCCTGCCTCTTAAGTAGAAGGCGGTCAGACATTCATGACAATCTGCAACTGGACCCTTCAAATCCCTCTTGCTACCTTCCCACCCCTCTACCTGTGCTCCGACATCCCCATTTCTGCTCCTTTCCCCAGTCCTCCCATTGGGCCCCTTTCTTGCTTTGTGAGGAGAGCTGTGTCAGCTCTGAACCAGCTGGCAGAGAGACCCGTAGGAAAAGGTGAGTGCATCTTTGTGCTGGCGTCTAGTGATTTTTTTCCCTGTGTGTGTGGTTTCTTTTTTCCCCCTAAATTGACTATTACCGTTTTCTTATTTTTTTTCTTTCCTATCTGAATGGTACCACTAATGCAGTGAGAGAGAAAAAGAAAAAGAGCCAAAGCCCATTAAAATATAACAACAAAATAACCCAAGGCTCAGAATGCTGAGGTGGCTTTAAGGAGTCCTCTTTTCCTTTCTCATTATCTCCCGAATTCAGCCACCTTCCCCCCGAATCAAGCCCCTCCCTTCTCCCTCTTCCTTGATGTTTTTATTTTCCACACTTGGCCTCCTAGTTTCCCACATTTTCTTTTCGTCCCTTCCATTGACCCATCCTTCTTCTCTCTGTCCCTCTTTCCCTGGAAGATTTCCCTTTACAGCCTCAGCCTCTTTTTCCAGCCATTTCACGAGCTATTGTTACAGGGTCCCTGTACTATTAATTCTCACAAGAGCAACATCCTGAGGACACAGTGAGGATGGTGGTGAAGGCAAACCAAAGGATGTAGAAGACTAGCTATTCCATCCCCCAGCAACCCATTAGCAGCAGATGATGAAAGACAGGTAAAAAGCAGGAATGGGGACCCTGCTGGGAAGAGCAAAGAGCACAGGGTTCTGAAGCAGCAAGTCATATAGAAAAAAATTGGGGCCAGGGGAGAAGACAGGCTCTGCTGTTGAGTTGCTTGGTAACTCACTACAGGTCATTAAACCTTATGAGCCTCACCTGTAAAATGGGCATCACGAACTCCACCTACCTCTTAGCCTTCGTGAAGATCAAATGAGTGGTATGTAAGAGAAGTTAGTATAACTACAAACTGCTCTACAAAATAAGGTGGTTCTTATTATTACCTGTGGAATCTCTTTTGAGGATAAGATATGTATTTATTCATCCTTGTGGCCCCAGAATTAGCAGATGACCTTGCACATGGTAGGCAGTCAGTGAATTGTGGAAGACAATTGAATTGAATTCCTATTCTTCTCACATACTCTGGAAACTCCCTAAATGTTTTATTTTAACAATAGCCATTTTTTTGCTACTTCTCAAAATTACCAGGACTAAATAAACCACGTTACTGCACTATAATGAAATAGCTCCTATGCAGCCATTAAAAATCACCTGTTTAATGAGTTTGAATAGTGTGACAAAATGCTCCTGTTATGTTGTTAAGTTTTAAAAATAAGATACAAAACTGCCTATATAATATGAATCCAAATATTTATGTTGCATATGCATATACTCCAAATATTTCAATTAATATCCAAAATATTAATATGCCAAAATAGCGTTACTCTAAAATATTGATAGCAGTTACTTCTGGACTACAAGGTTACAGTTGATTTTGATAATTTTTTCCCTTTAGCAGTTTCCAATAGTGATTAAGCTATATTTTCATAAAAAAAAAAACCATAAAATGCTATTTTAAACAAAGATTACAATGGCCAGGAACAACTATATGTACCCTTCCCCACTCCCACCTTATCAATAGTACTGGGTTCTTCCAAGATGATAAGAGAATGTAGGGTCAGAAAATCCATAAGAAACCAATGAGCATGTGAGTTACTTAATTTCTGGGATATCACATCTAAAATCACAATGCTTTCATTCTCTCAAATACCAAAAACTTCATCTCTCTATGCAGAAAATTTGAACTAGGGTTTCATGTTGTTAAGTCCAAAGATGAGTTACCATAAGTAAAAGGCAAAGGAAGAAGGAGGTGTCCACAGTCATAATGCCCATGAACTTCCTAAGGTCTTCTCTCATTCACCTGAGGTAATTCATTTCTACTTCTCCTTGAAGGAAATGTGCTCACAGATCACTGAGGGAGGGTTAGCCAGTTGTTTTAACCAGTATAGAATCAACAGGGCTAACATGTCAAGGCCTTGCTGGTATTGTGCAACATAAGGATAACTCAGGTAGAATATGGCACTTGATAATGGACAAAGAGGAGTAAGGTTTATGAAAAACACCACCTTTCTGTGAAAAACTTGTATTTTGATGTGCTCCCTGCTCTTCTAAAAGATATAGCATCTATACAAACACTGACTTACTCAATACCAAGCTCCCAACCTTCCCAAAGACAATGGGGAGTGTTTCCTCACACTTGTTTTATATTTTTATATATTAAAGGCTTCAGTCCTCTTAATCCAACCATCTTGGTCCTATTATTCGTGGGAGAAGACTTGCATCTCCTTGTCTGGAAACTTTCCTGTGTTAGGTCAGATATACCAAAGGTTTCTGCTTCAAGTAAACTAAACAAATGTATCATCTGAAAGAGAAAAGTTAAATGTTCTAAACCTTCCAGATATTGTAGTCTGAATCAGAAGGAACTACAATGTAAAATCATGGTCAAAAACTAGGTTTTCTATGAAGCTATGACTTGAAATTTAATTCAACCACTTAATGAGAAGCCAACAATTGGCAAAGTTAAGCAAGGGCTCAGAAGATAAAGAGAAATTTCTTGGACTCCAGGACTGAGACAGTTCCCCAGAGGTAGAATCTGTGCAGACAAAATTCCATTCTTGGACCAGCCTTTTCTGGAACTCTATCCCTGGAAGACAGTTTTTTAAAGCATCTAAACAAAAATGTGCTTATCAACTATATTAGCCCTTGACTCATGTCTTCAAACTGGAAAAACACCTCTACATGAGAGAATCTGAGGTAACATTCTCCTGTATATGCAGACATTTCACAAATTTTAGTTTCCTAAAAGAACTTTATAAAGAGAATATGAGTTTATAATATGGACCTAAGTCTTCTTTATATTCACAGGGCACGTTTTTGTCTGGTATGGCTGTGCATTTGGTACATTTCACTGGACACTCTGCCTCACCAGATCCTTTTCTAACATTGAACCAATGTATGGGAAGTCAAACAAATATCTTATGCCAGAATCCCAGACCCCATGATGATAAGAGGTATGGTGATCATTTTCCCTTAGGTTATCTGATACCATATATATATATACACTACTCCCAGGGTGTTATTTTTACTTCAAACTTTTACCTGGGTTAACTCAGCTCTCACTAATATCTGAGTCATTTATCTTAGCATGGACTCCAAAAAAAAATTTTTTTAAGCTTATAAGCTTTTAAATTTTGGTTGAATACTGCTCCTTGGACACTTCTCAACCTTCATAATAAATCTTTCTTTTCGATATTGGGTCACTGGGTGCTTCATACCTTCCTACAGAGCCATTTATCTTAACCAACATATTTTCTCACTGGCTGTATAAATACATATATGTTTTCTTGTTTTATTCACCTTGCAGTAGAGGGGTAAAAAATGAACTCTGACAATATAATGCGGTTATTCCTCTTCTGCCACAGTCACAGGAAGAAAAAGTAACACAGAGAATGTCAAAACCTGGAGAATGCCTGAAGTGCAAAGCCTTTTATAACTAGATTTCACAATATAAACCACTTTGAGAAGCTTCCAGAATAGCAAGCACAATAGTAAATCGACAGTGCCATCTGCCAAATGACCTGGAGATGCAGAGAACCATTGGACTCATTAATTATTGATGACAATCAAAGTCAATTTGACTTCATTATGGGCCAAGAAGAGGAAATCATTAGGAGCTTGTTCTTAATGGACCTAAGTATAATGGGGGGTAATTTGGGGGTAGGAGAGTCCATCTCCCCACCTCTTCTCGTCCATCTCTTTGAAAGTAGCAATGTAACCAGAACTACACGAAGTGTCTAAATAATTTAGGCAAAAGTCAAGTGGCAGGAGGCCCTGAATTTCCAAAACCTAACATCTACCTGCGTGGCTCACTGTTCTTCAGATAATTATACTATCCTCTCTTGTAGGGAGGGAGGCTGTTTAACCAAAACTGAGCTTCTTCTAGAATTTTTACCTGTTTTTATTCCATCTTTTTGGGGGATGAGGCAAACCACCTTCCTAAAGATAAGAGTGGGGGATACACATGCCATTCAAGTGTGGGGACACAGGGATACACTGAGGCTCTTGGTCACACTTATTCAGCTTCCTGGGCCCTTCACTCACTCCTCGCATGCAGCCTCTATTTATCAGAGCACAAACTTTAGAAAAGAAATGAAGCTGAATACCATATCTGATTGGAACTGCAGGGGGCTTTTGGTAGATAGGATGCAATTACTCAACTTGGATTGCAGCCAGAGCCAACACTCCTGTGATCACTCTGATTTCTTTGTATTTCTCTAGCACCTTCTCTAGCACAGCTCATTGCGGTTCTCCCATCTGAGCTTAAGAAGAACTTCTGTGCCTCCCCAACAGCTTTTCTTTTAAACAATTCACTTCAACTGAACAACACAGAGCCTGTGATATTCCCAGTGTCGTTCAAATCATTCTGGGCATTACAAGCAAAGGGTAAGGCACCATGTATGTGATCAAGAAATTTAGTCTATTTGTGGGAACAAAATCTAAACCAAAGAAATAATCAGAGAGCAATAGAAAGCACAAGCCAAGTACAAAAACAAGGGGCCACAAGCTAATGTTATTGTTATTCCTAGGTAGGAAAGGGAAGTGTACACTCTCTTCTTGGCTATAGGGAACACAAAAACTGATCTTGAACCTAGTTAATTTGTTAATGGTCACATCTACACATGGGGAAATTAACTGAGATAGCATATATGTGCTTTGATCATCTATACAATCCCAGTTCATTTCTGTGTTTAGACCTGGACTCTTTCTCCATTCTAAAACAGAGGGGTTTTTTAATCATACTTTTCTAGAATCTTTCTTTAGCAAGTGGGCTTGGTCACCATGATACTCCATACCACTCTTCACTCAAAAATGAATATGTTTTGAGCTTCTAGCAACATGAATGCCAGTTGATCCTTAGCATGGTGGCATTTTACTCTTATAGTCTGATATACACTCATGTACCTTTCTTACTAGAAACTATAACAAATTAACTCATAAAAATCTCTTCTGCTCATTTTTGAAGTATCCTTTGCAATTCACTTATATTTATTCTTTAAAATTACTACTTCAGAATTTTAAATGGACATGGAATTTATTGGACATTATGGTTATGTCTAATAGGAAACAAATCACATGCAATATTGAGAAATTTCTATAACCATTAGTGCCCAATATGCAGCTAGTATGGTCCTTCCCAAAATCTACACCAGAAAAAGCATGTTTATTTGAATAGTATCTCAGAAAGACTATTTTTCAATATAATAAAGTACCTTCATGACTATTCAAAGTACTTGCACACACATTCTCATTTTTGATTCTTACAAAGATACTCTGAGGTAGATAAGACATATCTTCCTATTCTAATACTCCTGGCAAAGAAACTGAGGTTTAGGGCACTTATGTGACTTATCCAAGGTCACACTTCTAGAACGTATCACAACCAGCTATCCTGACTCCTGGCCCAGTGCTCTGTTTGCTGCAACCTCTAGTGACATTCTTAGATACCAGATGCCAAGAATGGAGAAATTAAATGAGACAGATTCTACATTATTTGCAAGCTGACAAATGAGATTGCCACAGTCTCATGGATGGTGGCAGAAAATATGATATCCTGGTTCAGAAACAAAGGACTACTATTCACAGCAATCATCACAGTCAGAATAACAGCATTATTTCCTCAGTTGCCATAACCCAGTTCCCACCGTGAAGTGGGCCAGATGACTCCTGAACATGCAGTAAGCTCCATTATAGGAGAGTAACCCTAACTATTGGGAACCCAAGCTCTTTATAATATGCATTAAACATGTTTGCCCTTTGCTCTGGAAGGAAACATTATATTTATTATACTAGACAGTAAGAAACCTCCCCTTCCCTTCGGAGGGATGTTTGTTATATACATACATTCTTTTAAAAAGAGTCTAGAACAAAGGTATTCAGTACCTCTGTTTGCAAGATGTGCAGGAATATAAGAGACTGAAGAAAATTGTCTCACAATACTAAGTTGTGCAAGAATTAGGGGTGGCTCCAGTTTAAGCAACCTATTCCAAGTAACAAAAACTGGTAAGTGGCTGAGTGACATAGGATTTAAACCTATGTCTTTTCACTCTGCATTCCATATTCTATTGTTCTCTGCTGCCTGTTGAAGAGTGAGGCAATATTTGGGGATAATGAGTATCTCTACATCCATTAAATCATACCTTTTGGTCAATCATTTCTTCTTCAGTCCTGGTGTAGTGGAAATATCAAACATCCACTTTCCATACATATATTCTACACCCTATATGTAGCAGGAAAATGTATTATAACTCTGAAGAGAATAAAGATAGAAATAGATGGACTTTTGATCCTTTGAGCTACTTGTCAAGAGTGTAAGTCCAAGATTTGGAGCCAGAGGGAAGGAGATTGCATTGAATTAAAGGCTAAACAGACATTGAAGTGGGAGGAGAGTGTCCAACAAGGGAGGGAGAACACCAACAGAGCCTAAGGGCTAAATGGAGTAAAGGCAGATATTTAAGAAAACAGGTTTATCTAATAGGAAGTTCCCGCTTATGTTGCACCCAAATGCTCTTGTAGGAGTAACATCTTTGGGGAGAAATAAACTCAGAAGTGCTGAATTTCATTTCTGGGTCTCCATGGTTTAGAGACAGTGTCAATGCAAGGATTCTGAAGGGGAGGGAATCAAAAGATTGCACCTCTCCAGAAACTTACCCCCATCTTTTCCAGCTTTTAGTTGGGTTCATCCAATGGAAGGAAGCAACCAAAGATCCAGAGTGTAGGAGGAGACAGCTACCAGAATATTAATTTACCCAGCTCCTTCCACAGTTGACTATCTCCCTCTACCTAAGCTCACAGTTCTCATCAGGCCATACTCTCCAGACACCTACTCTCTCTAGCTTCATATCTTGATCTCAAGGAAAGTCCAGTTGCCATGGTAAAGTGCCATATCTTGGGTTCTTAATTAAGCTTCAGCACTTGCTACGTGTGTAACTTCGGGTAACCAATTAACTTCTTTGTGCTTGACTTCCTTATGTGTATAATTGGGCTAAAAACTCAGACCGGGGGCACCTGGGTGGCTCAGTCAGTTAAGCATCTGCCTTTGGCTCAAGTCATGATCTCAGGGTCCTGGGATCAAGCCCCACATGGGGCTCCCTGCTCAACCAGGAGCCTGTTTCTCCTTCTCCCTCTGCCCCTCCCCACTGCTTGTGCTCTCTTTTATGTACTCTCTCTCTCTCAAATAATAAATAAAATATTGTTTAAAAAATACCTCAGATGGATGTGTGAAGATGAAATAAGAAAGTCCTTACCATAGTGCCTGGCATATAGTAAATAATGGATAAGTATTAGGTCATTTTTAATCATTTTATCATTGTTGTTGTTGTTGTTGTTATTTTTCAACATCATCAGTGTGGAAAAGAAGAAGAAAGTTTTGCTCTCAAAGGCCCATTAACTTTTAAAACTGAAAGACCTAGCTAGGGACCCAGTAAATGTCAGTGAACATATGGCCCTCCTAAATAGAAAAATGTCTAGAACCTATCATACTCATAGCATATTCAGAGCATAGGTTGCAAATATTTCAATTGGCATGTCAAATATTAACAGCCTGTGTTTGAATATGTTCATTCAGTTATAGAAAGATGTCATCTCCATATCAAGGGATTAAAATCATTGTGTGAATGTTTCCTCTAAGCTGAGATTTCTTGCACATTATAGGATTCTCTATTATTAATCATTTTCTTTAATATCTTAATAATGTGATAGAAAAATCAAATTAGGATGGTAGAAATTTCCCATCAAACCATATTAACTGTCTGCTAAAGACTTCAGTTTTCTTCCTAATGAAAATGCTAACAGCCAGCTTAGTCTGCACATTGAATGGATCGGACAAGCTCCCAACCCTTCCTTTTTGGAGAATGTATCAGAGACATCTTAGAATCTTTCTCCTTTGTTGCCATTTACAGCTGACCAGTTTCCAATGCTTATCAATTCTACCTTTATACCAACTTCCCATTCTCTTTCTCTTTATGGCTGCATAGGTCCCCATTAAGTCTTGTCTAGGTGACTATCAGAGCCTCCAACAGTGGCCCCTACCTAGTCTTTTAACACTCAAATCAGTCTTACACATTGTTGCCATATTAATTACCAAAGGCATATCGCTGATTATATCATTCCCCTGCTCAAGTCTTCTGTGATACACCATTACCTACCAAAGGCAGCAATAGGAGGAGGACACGCTCTTAGCATTTCAAGTACTCCACATTCTGGTCCTAAATTACTTTCCCAACCTTATCTACTCTCTTCATTTTCTTTGATAGCCCAACTGGATTTTTAAGCTATGCTGAACATTTTCACTTTGTATATTTGTGCAATATTTCCAAATGCACTCTCTACCCTCTCTGCCCTGCTCTGTGCATGAGGAAGCTGACCAATGGGGGCTTTCTTGCCTTCTGGTTTCTAACTGGGTTTGGCATTGGAAGCACAAACAAGAGATCAGGGAGCTGGAGGAAAGTTAGCATCGGGTCCCTCTAAAAGCCAGAGGTGCTGTCAGGAAGCCTTCTCCATATGGCTTTCTCTACTGGTGTTCTAGTTACTTCCGTCTCCTTGCTCTCTAGGCAAGACTCCAGATACTAGACCAGCCTTTGTTGGTCTCTCTAAAGCCTGATCACACTTCTATAGACAAACCCTTTATTAAACTCTCTTCAACTACACATTTCAGTATTTGCATCCATCTGTTTCCTAATGGCACCCTGGCTGATACAGTAAGAGGGACCAGGAATGGCTCTGAGAAACCAACCCTCAAGTGTGATTCAGAGGATGGATTTGAGGAGCACACGGATAACCTAGAACCAGGAAAGGGGACACTGGTTATCTGGGTTTTAGTGGCATTAAAATTTCTCAAATTAATAACCATGGTAGCATAGGACAGGAAGGTATGGCACTGTAATGACAATAGCAATTCTAAAGTTGTGAGGTCAGATGACACCACTCCTGCCAATCATAGAAAGAGTTCCTGGGAAAAAGACATATTGAAATCCTTTGATTTCCAGCTTAGTCCTTGGGTGGAAAATGAGAAAGTCCCCAGACAGCTTTGAGGGAGGCCCTCATCCCTTCAGTGGTAGGGCAGATATGGCTGAGCAAGGTCACAGGGACAATTAAACATCAAAATTTGCCAGATACCTCTTATAAAAAAAAAGTAAGGGCATCAGTGGGAAAGGAGTGGAATCCTATGACATGAGATGAGGACATTTAGGCAGATGAATCAGAAGAGTCTGAGAACTCTGAACCTGGTAAATCCCCCTGCACCTCCCTCATCAGTAGAGGCAGCTGCCCCTCATTCCCACCTTTTCTGATAGAATCCACCTTTCCCTGCATAAACAATTTTAGTGACTTACATTCTCCCACCACCACCACCACCTGAATTGCCTCCAGGACGAGACCAAGAATTCGAGCCCAGAAGGAGAAGCATAAGGCCCAATCCAGAAAGGTGTGGCCCATGCAGAGAAAGTTGAGGACTTGTAGTGCACACTCTATAAAAATGTACGACAGCAGATTCTAAGGATGTTAGATCAAGGTTGCCATTGGTAACACCATCCATCTACAGACAGTTATAGTTCCTGTCAGAAGGCCCTCTCCCTACAGTTCCCTTCTTTGAGTTTCAGTATAACCACCCCTTTCTTTTCCCCTTCAGGCTCAGAGGTAGTAATGACTCCCCATTGTTGCTAGCCCCAAGGGACTGCATTACCACCCTCTTGACTTCACTTAATTCTGCCCACAATGTTGAGCTTTCCTTAGTTACCCTGTCCAAGTGGGCTGACTCTTGCCAGGACCCTGACTGACACACTTTCTGGTTTCATGCTTTCTCGCCACAGTGCTTTGTATTCACGCCATTCCCTCTCCTCAGAATTTCTGCCTATTCATCCTTCAAAGCCCAACTTAAAAATCAGTTTTGAAATGATGCTTTCCTGAAAGTGGTACTTATGTATTCCTTCCTGAAACCATATTTTTCTTCCTATATACCTCTTTGATGTTTCTTAGCAATTTCTTCTTTGCACTGTTGCCATTTCTAAATATGACGTATTTCCTTTCTCCATCAATAAGATTCCTGCAAGCAGTATCCATGTTTAATTCTTGTTTTTATCCTTAATTGGCCTTGTCAAGTTGCTGATAAATAATAACAACCTTATTTAATTATTTCTATGTTTCTGGGGTGCCTGGGTGGCTCAGTCATTAAGCGTCTGCCTTCAGCTCGGGTCAAGATCCCAGGGTCCTGGGATCGAACCCCACATTGGGCTCTCTGCTCTGCGGGAAGCCTGCTTCTCCCTCTCCCACTCTCCCTGCTTGTGTTCCCTCTCTCGCTGTCTCTCTCTCTGTCAAATAATTAAATAAAATCCTAAAATAATAATACTAGTTATTATTACTTCTGCACTTCAGGTACCGTTCTATGCCCTTCATCTATATTACTGATTTGATCCTCCAACAGACTTTAGAAGTTACTACTATTATAATGTCCATTTTATAGAGAAGAAATTGAGGCTCAAATAACTTGCTCAAGGTCATACAGCTAATAAATAGCAGAACAAGCTTCAAGCCTAGCATATACTTTTAACCACAGGAATACGGTCTTCGTTCAAATGAGCAGAAACAAGAAGGAAAGAAATTCTGATACATATTACAACATGGATGAGCCTTGCAGACATTATGCTAGTGAGAGAAAGTAGTCACACACTGGCAAATAAGATTCCAGTTACATGAGATCGAAGTCACAGAGAAAGAAAGTAGAATGATGGTGTCTAGGGGCAGGGCGGAGAGGGGAAAAGGCAGTTATTACTTAATGGGTATGGAGTTTCAGTTTCGGAAGATGGAACGTTCTGGAGATGGATGGTGGTGGTGATGGTTGCACAATAATGGGAACATACTTAATGTCACAGAACTGTGCTCTTAAAAATGGTTAAAATGGTGAATGTGCTGCTATGTATAGTTTATCATGATTATTAATTAATTAATTAGTGAATTAATTTTTAAAAGTGAGTGGAAGAAATGCATGAGCCAATTAACAGACTGACTAATTAATTTATGATGAGGTAGCTTGTGGAGTAGACAGCAGCAAGCCTGAGAAGGTGAGGCGAGACCATCTCTCTGCACCCAATTTCATCACACAATCCAGGTTAGCGTTGCTTCCATGGCTGTGGGTTAGGTTCCCATATGAGCACTGACGTTTCTCATTTGGGGGCCCTAGAAATAATCACATAATCACTTAGCCTAAAAGAGAACCCCAATTATTTGCCCTTAACCAATTAAGAAAATGGCTAATTGTCCTAAACTGTGAAAGAACTAATCCAGTTATATCAGATTTTTCTAAGAAAATTGTCTTATGACTAGGACGATGGTGGGTAAGCTCCCTTAGAAAAAGGGAAAGACCACCAACTCTACATGATGGAAAGTCTGGGCCCCATTTTGCTTTCCCTTCTCTAGTTATTTGCTTCTCTCCCAGAGTGTTAAATACCCTCTACCTGCCAGTGATTCTCAAATCTATATCTTCAACCTTGACCTCTCCTTAGTTCAGATTCAGATTTCAACTGCCTACTTGACACCCCCACGCAGACATCTAATAGCTATCTGAAACACAAAGTGACCAGACAGAACTCAGTTCTACCCCTGTCATCCTTCCTCTTGTGGAAGTCCGCCCCTCACCCGAATCCTTCCCATTAAAACAAATGCCATCACTCTCCAAACAATTGCTCAAGCTTTAAAACTAGAAATTACTCTTAACTCTTTTATTCACTGAATCCAGTCACTCTTATATTGTGATATGCAAGTTCTCTCTACTTCCAAAACTTATCCAAAATCCCACTATCATCACCTTTATCCAGTCCACCCCCATTTCTCCCCTACACCACTGCAGTAACTCCTAACTGCTCTTGCCTCCACCCTTGCCCTCTGCAGTTCATTGTCTACACAAAGAAGCCAGACATGTAATTTTAAACAAGCTCAAGAATATCATGGCAGTCTCATGCCTAAAATCTTCTAATCGTCTCCATTTGAATTTAGAAAATAATCCAAATTCCTAATGCTGCCTTACAAAAACTCCATGTAATTCAGGCCCCCACCTACCTCTCACACTTCACTTCTTACCATTTTTCTACTTGCCCATTATACTGCAGCCTATGTGGCCTTCTTATTATTCTTCAAAAAAGATAAGCTCATTCTTATTTTATAGCCACTGTTCCCTCTACTCAGACTACCCCCATGCTGACTCCTTTAAGTGACTCAGACTTTGGCTCAAATATTACTTCCTCAAAGAGGCCTTCCTTGACCACTCAATCTAAAGTAACCACTGATTTACTCACTATTCTTAATTTCATTGTCTCTATAACATTTTCCTTCCTTCTTTCCTTCCCTCCTTCCTTCTTTCCCTTTCTTCTCTCTCTTTTTCTCTTTTCTTATCTCTCTCCCCAAGTAGAATGAAGCTCTGTAATGAATAAAGACCATTTCTATCTTAAATATATTCCCTACAATATCAAATAGTACTTAGTACATGGTAAACATTCAATATATGTGTGTTGAATGTTGATTGTGTAAGGCATTTTCATTTCTAGTAAACCACTTGTCCAAATGGAGTACACATTCACTTACATTTAAAGGTGTATTTGAGTTTCAATGACCTTCCAGCCTGGAAACAAAGCAATAGGTTAAATTCCAGTGCAAGTTGTTAATCATAAAAGCCAAACATGGAAACAACCTATCAATCTACCGACTGGTAAATGGATAAACAAAATGTGGCACATGCTTGGAGTGGAAAATTATTCAGCAATAAAAAGGAATGAAGTACTAAAACATGCTACAACATGGATGAACCTCAAACATGTGACTCTGAGTTTGAAACATGAAACTAAGATGAGCACTGGGTGTTATGTGCAACTAATGAATTATTGAACACTACATCTGAAACTAATGATGTACTATGTGTTGGCTAATTGAATTTAAATTAAAAAAAAATGAAACTAGTGACAAAGGGCCACATATTGCATAATTCCATTTCTACTAAATGTCCAGAACAGTTAAATCTATAGAGACAGAAAGTAGATTATTGGTTGCCTGGGGCTGGAATAAAAATGGGAATTAACTATCATTGGGCATAAGGGTTCTTATCAAGGTAATAAAACTGTTCTAAAACTGGACTACATTGATATTACAAAAGAAATCATTTAACTGTGCACTTAAATTGAATGAATTTTATGATATATAAATTACTCCTCAATAAAATTTAAAAAAATAAAGAACTACTTGCCACCTACCCTCTCTCTCCCTCCTGTCCCCTCCCCGCCCCCAAAAAAATCCCCAGTGAAAGCACTTGAAAACCATTCCCACGTATTGCCTGTTTGGGGATATAGATTCCTTCTTATTTTTAACTAACTAACTAAATTGATTTTTTTTTCACTCAGAAATCTAGTTTTTCCCATTTACAGTGGCATCATGCTTAGCTCATCAACAAGTTTTTTCAGCCCTTTTCTTTCACTGACACTTGGCACCTCTATTGCTGTAACATAAACACAGAGTAATGAGTTTTAGTTGCAATTTATAAGGCCCACAGGAGGAGCAAGAGATTCCCAGAAACAGAGATTTTAAGCAATAACATGTAAAAATATCCCACTTATAAATGGCGTTTTTCTAATCTTACACTTACCAAATTGGTAAAGAGCTATATTTTATCGCCTTTTTACCTTAAATAACAAAGATAAAAATTAGAGGGAGTGCATCACTGTTAACACACAACTCCCCACCCCTCACCATGATCAAACTCTAAATAACTAGACCAGAGTTTCCTAAATGCGGCTTCCCTGACTTAAACAGGCCAAGTGGGAATGCCAGAGGCACATGGAATCAGGCTATCCTGGAAGCATAGAGATATGCTTATGCCCTGGGGATAAGTTGATGGAAGGGCAAAAGGCATTGAAGGTACAAGGAACAAAAGAATCTGGAGGCTACAGATCACTTCAAAATGTCAAGAAACAAGAGTGAGTCATGAAAAAGAATACAAGGTTATCGTTGAGTATTATGGTCCTTGTATATTACATTTTTGTCTTTTAAATCATAAGATAAATATATACTTACCAGAAGATTTCAGCTGTGTTCATTGTTCGTTCACATTACAAATACATACTGTGAGCCTACTATGTGTCAGACGATATATTATGGAAAGCATAATGGTGACCCACAGGGAAAACAATGTGGCATATTTGTTGAGTACAAGTTTCAAAGCAAAATTCCTCAAGGTCAAGTCTGAACTATTCCCTTGGTTAACTATGAGAACTGAGGTTATTTACTTAGCCTCCTTAAGCCGATTTCCTCATTTATAAAATGGGGATGATACATGACCTACATCATAGGAATATTTACAGAGCAAGACAAGAGAATATATATGAAAGTTTTAGCATTAGCACAGTGTCTGGGAAATAAGTACTCAGTAAAAGTTACCTTTTATTTCCTGAAAGAGTTTATGAAGAATGGTATTATTTTTTTCTTTAAATGTTCAGAGAAGTTGCCAGTGAAACAATCTAGGTCTGGAGTTTTCTTTGTGGGATAATAAATTTAATTGCTTTAATAGATACAGGGCTATTAAAATTTTCTATTTCATGTTGCATCAACTCGTAATTGTATTTTTTTTAATATTTTTTTTCTTTGGGACACCTGGGTGGCTCAGTCGGTTATGTGTCTGATTCTTGATACAGGCTCAGGTCATGATCTCAGGGTTGTGAGATCAAGCCCCACATCAAGCTCTGTGCTAAGCATGGATTCTCTCTCTCCCTCTCCCTCTGCCTCCCCCCGCACCCCGCTCCCACTCTCGCTTTCTCTTTCTCTCTCTTTCTAAAAATATTTGTTTCTTTCAACCAAGTTGTTGAGTTTAATGACATTAGTTGTTTATAATATTCCCTTATTTATATATATATGACATGTTTTACATATGATACATATATAATATATTATATTACATATTATTATATATCATATATGTTTGTATGTATATATGTGTATATGTATATATGTCCATGTATTCCTGTTGTTTTTTCTTTTCTTCTTCAGCTATAAGTTTATCAGTTTTGTTGCTTTTCTTCAGAGAATCAACTTTGGCTTTGTTTTCTCTATTTGTGATTTTCTCTTTCATTGATTTTTGCTCTTATCTATTATTTCTTTTCTTACACTTACTTTGGGTCTTTGATCTTTTTCTAGCTTAAGATATAATCTTAGACCATTGATATTATACCTCTTTTTTCCTAGTAGAAACATTTTAATTTTATAAATTGCCTTCTAGGCTCTGCTTTAGAAACAAATTCTAATATATTGTATTTTCATGATCACTTAGTTATATTTTCTAATGTTCTAGGTGATTTCTTCTTTGACTCATGAATTATTTAGAAATTGGTTGTTTAACAAATAAAATCAAGTTTTCTAGCTATCTTATTATTGGTTTAGAATTTAATTCCATTGTAAAGAACATGCTCTGTATGATTTCAATCTTTCAATTATTGAGCTTTGATTTATGACCCAATATATAGTCTATCTTGGGGAACACATCATATGCATTTGAAAAGAATGTTACCTGCAGTTGTTGGGTTTGATAGTTTATGAATATTAATTAGATCAAGATTGTTGACTATGTTGTTCAGATATTCTATATCTTCAATAATTTGGGGGGGTCAAATAGTTCTAAAATAATTGAGGGAAAGATGTTAAAATCATCATCTGATATTGTGGATTTTTCAGCATCTCCTTTAAATTCTGTCAATATTGTACTCATGCTTTTTAAAGCTCTATTGTTAGGTGCATAACCCCTACAACTGTTATATGTTGTGTTATGTATGAATTTATCCATTTATCATTATGAAATGTGCTGTTTTATCTCTGGTGGTACTCCTTGTTTTGAAATCTACTTTATCTGATATTAACATAACCACTCCAGCTGCCTTATGCCTATTCTTTGTATGTTATATCTTTATCCATCATTTTCTTTCTCACCCATCTGTATCTTTACATTTAAAGTACATATCTAGTAAATAGCATATAATTGTACCCTGCTTTTTTTAATCCATTCTGATACTCTCTGACTTTAAACTGAAATGTTTATATTCCAGTTACACTAAATGTATATGTTATGTTGGATTTAAATCCACAATATTATTATATTTCTTTCTGTTCATACCTCTGTTTACTGTTTCTCATTTACTTCTTTCCAGACATTTTATTATTTTTGTTTTAGATTCAATTTTAATTTGTCTACTCGTTCTTTAAACTACGCCTCTTTTCATTTTTTAGTAGTCGCTAGGGATTACAATACATATCTTTAATTTTTCACTACATACTTAGAGTTAATGTTAGACCACATCATATAAAATGTAATCATCTTGCAACTAAACAGATGTATTTATAACCTCCTAGTCCTTTTTGCTTTGATTGTCATATATATTATATCTATGTATGTCCTTAACCCTGCAATGTAATCATTTTTGCTTAGTGACATGAACTTTTTAAAAACTTAGATCAAACTTCTATATTTATCCTACATTTAGAATCCCTGTGCCCTTCAATTCTTCCTGAAAGTCCAGATTTCCATAAGATGTCATTTTCTCTCAGCCTGAGAAACTTCATTTAGTACTTTTCATCGTGCAGATCTGCTGTTGATAAATTCTCTTAGTTTTTGTTCATTTGAAAATCATCTGTATTTTGTCTCCATTTTAGAAAGATGTTTTTACTGAGTGTAGAATTCTGGGTTTGCAGGTTTTGCCTTCAGCACTTTAAGGATGTCATTTTTCTGCCCTCTGGCCTCCATTGTCATCTTATCATTGTTCTCTGTGAGTACTGTGACCTCTTTCTCTGGTTGTTTTCAAGATTTTCTTTGAACTTTTGGTTTTTAATAGTTTGTCTTGTTATGTATAGGTGTGGTTTTCTATGGTCTTTATCATCAGTTTTCAGAGCTTCTTGAATCTGTTATTTATGTTTTTACCAAATTTAAACATTTTTCAATTTTGGTTTATGCAAATCGTTTTTCTGCACTCTCTCCTCTCCTTCTGAGACCGCAATTACATGTCTGTTAGGATTTTGCCATGGTCTTGGACATTTCTCAGACTTCTTTTTGTCTTTTAAAAAATATTTTGTCCTTCCAATTGGATAATTTCTACTGACATATTTTTAAGTATGCTAACTCCTTATTCTCTTTTTCTTTTGTCATTGCCGGTATGCTCTTAGGCTCATTAAGTGAAAAATTTTTATTGTAAAATTTTATCTTACTGCATTTTTTAATTCTAGAATTTTCATTTTATTCTTTTTTATATTTATAGTTCCTCTCCTGAAATATCCTATTTATTCATTAATTATTATCATTTTTTTTTACATTCTTGAACTCTTTATCTGCTAAATAAAATATCTGGATCAGTCTCTCTTGATTGCCTTATCTCTTGAATATAAGTTGCTATGTTTTCCTGTTTTGCCCTGTGTCTAACAAATTTGTTTTTTATTTTTATCTTGTTCCAGGCTTACTGAGTTATAATCGATATATAATATTATGTAAGTTCAAGGTGTACAACATGGTGAACTGATATACTTACATACTGCAAAGTAATTATCACCATGGCATTAGCTAACAGCTTCATCATGTCATATAATTGCCATTTGCTTTTTGTGTTGAGTGCATTTATGGTTAACTTTCAAGTATAGAATACAGTATTATTAACTTTTTTTATTATGTTCAGTTAGCCACTGTATAGTACATGATTAGCCACTGTATAGTACATCATTAACCAAGTATAGTACATCATTAGTACATCATCATCATTTTGATGTAGTGTTCAATGATTCATTAGTTATGTATAACACCCAGTGCTCATCACAACACGTGCCCTCCTTAATATAATCACCATGCTGTACATTAGATCCCCAGAAGTTATTCATCTTATGACAGGAAGTTTATACCCTTTAACCAACGTCTTCCCATTTCCCCTACCCCTGCCGTCCCAGTTATAACTACCACTCTTCTCTTTCTGAGTTCAGCTTTTGCAGATTTCACATTTAAGTCGTATCATACAATATTTGCTCTTTCTCTGTTTGACTTGTTTTACTTAACATAATGCCCTCAAGCCTTAGCCATGTTGTTGCAAATGGCAGAATTTTCTTCTTTCTCACAGCTGAATAATATTCCATTGTACATTTATACCACATCTACTATATTCATTCATCTATTGATGAACACATAGTTTTCCAAATCTTAACCATTGTGAATAATGCTGCAATGATCATGGTGTGGGTGCAGATCCTCTTCTAGATTCTCTTTTCATTTCCTTTGGATATATACTCAGAAGGAGGATTACTTCATCTTATGATAGTTCTATTTGTAATTTTTTGAGAAACCACCATACTGCTTTCCATAGTATATTTTGTCAATGCTTTTTCATCTATTGAGATGAGCATATGATTTTTATATTTTATTCTATTAATGTGGTATATTACATTTATTGATTTGCATATGTTGAACTACCTTTGCATCCCAAAGATAAGCTCCTCTTGATCACAGTATGTGATTTTTTTTTAATGTACTGTTAAATTTTGTTTGCTAATGCTTTGTTGAAAATTTTTACTTCTATATTCATTAGGGATATTGGTGTATAGTTTTCTTCTCTTGTATCTTTATCTGGCTATGGTTTGTGGGTTATACTGGCCCTGTAAAATAAGTTTGAAAATGTTCTCTTTTATTCGATTTTTTCATTAATTTTTTAAATGTTTGGTAGAATTCACCAGTGAAACCATCTGGTCCTGGGCTTTCTTGTGTTGGGAAGTTTTTGTTTATAGATTCAACCAGACTTTCTTTTCTCCATGATTCAATCTTGGTATTTTGAATGTATCCATTTCTTCTAGATCATCTAATTTGTTGACATATAATTATTCATAGTAGTCTCTTACAATCCTTTGTATTTCTGTAGTATCACTTGTAATGTCTCTGCTTTCATTTCTGATTTTAATTATTTGAACCTTCTCTTTCTTTTTTTTTTGTCTTTTTTTTTTATTCTTATGTTAATCCCCATACATTACATCATTAGTTTTAGATGAAGTGTTCCATGATTCATTGTTTGTGCATAACACCCAGTGCTCCATGCAGAATGTGCCCTCCTCAATACCCACCACCAGGCTAACCCATCCTCCCAACCCCCTCCCCTCTAGAACCCTGTTTGTGAACCTTCTCTTAGTCTAGAGAACTTTCTTAGTCTAGCAAAAGTTTTGCCAATGTTGTTTATCTTTCCGAAAAGTAGTTCTTAAGTTTGTTAATCATCTCTACTGTTTCTCTGGCCTGTATTTCATTTTTTTCTGGTCTGATCTTTTTTATTTTCTTCCTTCTTCTAACTTTGGCCTTAGTTTGTCCTTCTATTTCCTTGAGGTGTAGTTTGGTTTTTTATTTGCCATCTTTCCTTTTTTTTAATGTAAGTACTTATCACTATAAACTTTCCTTTTAGAACTGCTTTTTCAGCATCCCATAGGTTTTTCATTTGTTTCAAGATATTTTTTATTTCCCTTTGTATTTCTTCTTTGACCCATTGATTTTTCAGGAGTGTGTTGTTTAATATATGCATATTTGTGAGATTTCCAGCTTTCCTCCTATTCTGATTTCTAGTTTCATATCATTATGGTCAGAAAAGATATATGATATCATTTTAATCTTTTTAAATTTGCTAAGAGTTTGTTCCAGCTCTGTGAAAAAAGTTTATGGTATTTTGATAAGGATTGCATTGAATGTATAGATTGCTCTAGATAGCATAAACATTTTAACAATATTTGTTCTTCCAGTCTATGAGCATGGAACATTTTCCCATTTCTTTGTGTCTCCTGCAATTTCTTTCATGAGTATTCTATAGTTTTCTGAGTACAGATCCTTTGCCTCTTTTGTTAGGTTTATTCCTAGGTATCTTATGGTTTTTAGTGCAGTTGTAATTGGGATTGACTCCTTAATTTCTCTTTCTTCTGTCTCATTGTTAGTGCATAGAAATGCAACTGATTTCTGTGCATTGATTTTATATCCTGCCACTTTGCTGACTTCCTGTATGAGTTCCAGCAATTTTGGGGTGGAGTCTTTTGGGTTTTCCACATAGGGTATCATGTCATCTGCAAAGAGTGAGAGTTTGAACCCAGGAAATACAAATCAAAACCACAATGAGACACCACCTCACACCTGTCAGAATGGCTAAAATTAACAAGTCAGGAAACGATCGATGTTGGCGAGGATGCAGAGAAAGGGGAAGCCTCTTACACTGTTGGTGGGAATGCAAGCTGGTGCAGCTGCTCTGGAAAACAGTATGGAGGTTCCTCAAAATGTTAAAAATAGAGCTACCCTACAACCCAGAAATTGCACTACTAGGTATTTACCCCAAAAATACAAATGTAGTGATCCGAAGGGGCACTTGCACCCCAATGTTTATAGTAGTAATGTCCACAATAGCCAAACTATGGAAAGAGCCCAGATGTCCATCAACAGATGAATTGATAAAGAAGATGTGATATATATGTACAATGGAATATTACTCAGCCATCAAAAAAATGAAATCTTGCTGTTTGCAATGACATGGATGGAACTAGAGGGTATTATGTTAAGTGAAATAAGCCAATCAGAGAAAGACAATTATCATATTATCTCACTCATCTGTGGAATTTAAGAAACAAAACAGAGGATCATAGCGGGAGAGAGGAAAAAATAAAATAAGACAAAATCAGAGAGGGAGACAAACCATAAGAGACTCTTAATCATAGGAAACAAACTGAGGGTTGCCCGAGGGGAGGTGGGTGGAGGGATGGGGTAACTGGGTGATGGATATTAAGGAGGGCATATGATGTAATGAGCAGTGGGTATTATATAAGACTGATGAATCACTGAACTCTGTCTTTGAAATTAATAATACATTATATGTTAATTAACTGAATTTAAATTTTAAAAATTTAAAATAAGAAAAGGAAAAAAGAAAAAAGAAAAAAAATTGCTAGGAGTTGTTTTGTGGCCTATCTTATGGTCTATCCTGGAAAATGACCCATGTGCACTGGAGAAGAATGTGTATTCTGCTGCTGTTGGATGGAATGTTCTGTACATTCCTGCTAGGTTTATTTGGTCTAAAATACAGTTCAAGTTCAACATTTCCTCATTAATTTTCTGTCTAGATGATCTAGCCATTGTTGAAAGTGTGGTATTAAAGTTTTTTACCATTATTGTACTGTTGTCTGTTTCTCCCTTCAGATCCCTTAGTAATTGCTTAGTATATGTAAGTGCTCTAATGTTGGGTGCATTTATGCTTACAATTGTGTTTTCTTGTTGAATTGACCCCTTTATTACTATATAATGATTTATTTGTCTCTTTTAAGCATTTTTGGATTAAAGTCTATTTTGTTTGATATAAATATAAATATAGCTATACTTGCTCTCTTTTGATTTCCACTCACATGGAGTATATTTTTCTATCTCTTTACTTTGAGCCTGTGTGTGCCCTTAATGCTGAAGTAAGTCTCTTGTAGGCAGCATTTAGGTGGGTCTTGTTTTTGTTTTATCCATCCAGTCACTCCATGTCTTTCGATTGGAGAATTCAATCCATTTATATTTGGAGTAATTATTGATTGATGAGAACTTATTAACACCATCTTATTAATTGTTTTCTGGCTGCTTTGTAGTTTCCTTGTTCTTCCTCTCTTACTGCCTTCTTTTGTGAATTGATTTTCCATAGTGCTATGCTTTGATGTTCTTCTCTTTGTCTTTAGAGTATCTAATGAAGGTTTTTGCTTTGTGGTTTCTTTGAGGCTTGAACAAAACACCCTACCAAAATAACAGTTTATTTTACACTGATAACAACTTAACTGTGGTCAAATACAAAAACTTTACTCTCTCTTCTTTTATGTTTTTGATGTCATGATTTACATCTTTTTATATAGTATACCCATTAGCAAATTATTATAACTATAGCCATTTTTAATGCCTTTGTCTTTTAACCTTTATACTCAATATAAATGCTTAACACACCACCATATCACATTATTATATTATTATAAATATTACATTATTTGAGAATTCTGAATCTGACCATATCCTTACCTTTACCTGCACATTGTATATTTTAATATGTTTTCATGTTACTAATTAGTGTCCTTCTTGTAAGGCAGGTCTAGTGGTGATTAACTCTCTCAGCTTTTGTTTTATTAGGGAAAGTCTTTATGTCTCCTTCATTTATGAAGGGCAACTTTACTGGGTAAAATATTCTTGTCTGGCAGTTGTTTTGTTTTGTTTTGTTTTGTTTTGTTTTGTTTTGTTTTGTTTTAGCACTTTGAATATACCATCCCATTCTCTCCTGACCTGCAAGGACTCTGCCAAGAAATTTGCTAATAGTCCTGTGAGGGTTCCCTTGCATGAGATAATTTTTTTCCTGCTTTTAAAAACCTCACTTTGTCTTTGATTTTGGACAGTTTTATTATAATGTGACTTAGGGAAGATTGTTTGGGATTAAACTTTTGGGGAGAACCATTAACTTCATCAATTTGGATGTCCAAATCTCCCCAGTTCTCAACCATTATTTCTTTAAATAACCTTTCTACACTTTTCTCCTTTCTTTCCTTCTGGGATGCCAATGATGTGTACATTTGTTTCTTTTAATGGTGTCTTTAAGTCTCATAGGCTTTCTTCATTCTTTTTCATTCTTTTTCCTTTTTGCTCCTTTGGATAATTTCAGTTGATCTGTCTGCTAGCTCATTGATTCTTTCTTCTGCTTGGTCAAGTCTGCTGTTGGAGCTTACCATTGAATTTCTTCAATACAGGCATTGTATTTTTCAGGTCCAGAATTTCTGTTTGGTTCCTTTTTCTTTGTTGAATGTCTCATTTTGTTCTTGAATTGTTTTCCTGATATTGATAAATTTATCTATGTTCTCTTATAGCTCTCTGAGCATCTTTAAAACAATTATTTTGAATTTTTTTCAGTCAATTCCTGGATCTCCACTTCTTTGGGGCCAGTTACTTGAGGTCACTTGACAGAGTCAAGTTTCTCTGATTCTTCATGATCCTTATAGCCTTGTGTAGGAATATGCATATTTGAAGAAGCAGTCACTTTTTCCAGACTTTATGGACTGACTGTAGTAAGGTAAGACCCTACAACCTGTGGTTTGTAGCATTCTGGAGCATGTTGTGATCCCAGGTTTAGTGGTTAAGGGCACCAAGTGCAGGGATCAGATGGGCAGTGGGTATGATATCCCTTTGGCTCAGGCCACTGTGGTCCACAGCATCTGTGTGGTAATTAGCAACCACTACAAGGTTCTGCAGTGTCTGCAAGGGGTGTTGGAATCTTCAGTGGCAACTCCAGGTCCTATGATAGGTACATGGCAGGCAATAGTGGTGGCCAGAGATATTGGTGCACATACACTCAGATGCAGGGTCCAGCTGCAGGTGACTGTGTATTTCTAGGGTTTGGTCGCAGATAACCATGTAGTGGTAGGGGACAAGGTTGCAAGAGTTGGGGCCATCTACATGCTCACTGGTGGCTGTGGGGACCTCTGCTGTCAGAGTGCATTATCATGGCTGCTAGGTCTTACCACAAGCACATGGTAGTGGAGGCCTGTAACAGAGGTCAAATCTGAAGTAGGCTGATGTACAGTTTTGCATGGGTTGCTAACTGCAATGAACAAAGTAGTGCAGGCCAATGACAGAAGACAGGGCCTGATCAGAGCCTTCAAGCGTCTGTGGGGGCCCTGACTTTGGTGTACTCTCCCATGACGGCATAATCTGCCCCCCACTGCCACCCCAGTGCATACTACAGGGGAGGCTGATGACAGGTATCCAGGCCAGCAGTATGCAAGAGCATTTAAGAGGCTAGCCCCAAGTCCACATCTGGCAAAGGGGATCAATTGTGGGGATCTAGGTTAGTGTCTTACATCGGCACAGCTGCAAAGGTCTGAGCTGGCTGCTAAAGCAGTTCCTAGGCTGAGGTAGAGGGGAGCAGGGGCTCCAACAGATGGCATTAGCAAATGCAAATACCTATGGGGTAAAATCTGGTGAAATCTGCAGGGAATCCACAGCAGCTCAGATAGCCATGGACTTCTTTGGTGGTGAAATCTTCTGGGTTTGTCTGCAAAATAGGTCACTGCAAACTGCAGTTACTCCCACAGTGTGGTTGTTCCTGGTAACCCTGCTCTTCTTCCTTGCTCCTAGTCATCTCTATACATCTCAGCTTTTCTGGTCTGGGTTAGGTGAAACCAAAGCGGGACCTTCATGCAGTGCCATGAAAGGCTAAGGAAGCTGGTTGTTCACCCAACTCTGGCAAGGGGAGCCCTTTCTAGCTGGGAAGTTCCCTCTTGGCACTGAGCAATACTGGTTTGAGGGGCAGGATGATGCAGGTAAAATGAAGTTGTCTTCTTTCCCTCCTTGTGCAGTTATTCTCGGGTTTTTTGTTCCCCTGTGTCACTGAAGGTTTTTTTAAGTATAATCCAGAGCTGTCCCAGAGCTGTTTTTGTTCATGGATAACTCTCTGATTATTGATCTTTGTAGGGGGTCAGAAACTGGGATCTCCCATGCCACCATTTTGGTCTATATCTAATAAATTTGAATTGTCTTCTAAACACTGTATGTGATACAGTATAGAAACTCTATAGACCCAGACACATCCCTCCAAAGAGTCTTACATTTTTTGTTTTAGTGGCCAATTAGGTAGACCTAGATTCAAAGTTCAATCTAACTTTTAGTGGGAAGTGGCTGAAATCTCTGTCCATTCTTCATTCCTTAGCTGGAATGCTTGAAGTCTGCCCTGTGCATGCATTTTTAAGAGGTTAGTCACAGATTTGGGCAAAGTTTGTTTATACACGAATGTGGGGGTCCCTCTCTCCAGCACTCTCCTTCCAAAGATTCCTCTCCTCCTTACTTTCTACCAGCTAAGAATGACCTAAATTCCATCCTCTGGTTCTTTAAGACAGTATGATTATAGTCTTCTATCTAAGCTTCTCTCATTCTACCTGGTATGTTCTTGGGTCTGTGCTCAGGAAAAACAAACAAATGTAAAACCAGTTGTTTGAGAATGGATTGAATAACATTGCAGAAATTAAATTGAAAAACCTATCATCGAATTAGCAATAAGGGAGTACAGCAGAAATCAAAGACATGCACACAGTTTCTCTTGTCTGGAAAGCCTTCCTGTCCTTCTGCACACATCAAAAGCCAATCCATCCTTCCAGGCACAGGTCAAGCTGCCTTGCCCAGTCCACAATCACTCATTTCCACAAGACATCAAGTGGGCACAGCCTTAGGTTGTGTGGAACTGTGTGTGGTATATACCTTGCACTATCCAAGGTGATTTCAAGCTCTCTGAAACTACAAACATGCTTTATGAATCAGTGTATAGTCATATGGCCTACCACAGAGTAGGTTCTCCATAAATACCTTTTGATTAATTGATTCTCCCACTAATCTCCCCTCACAGTGTCTCTGATAATAGAGAAATAGCTCCTAAGCATCTTTAATCCTCACCATGACTTCTTAATACTTGCTAAACCTCCTCTCAGAAGGAATCGCTACTCTTGCTATCAGGTTTGCTCATCACTTTATAGTATCATGCCCATTTTAAAGGGACAACGGAAATACCACACTGAGAAGAGGGAACTATTCTTTTTGAGTAGCTAAAGACCTGAGGAAATATACTGGGCTGGTAAATATGTCCCTGTTGAATGGCTCTAGCAATGCTATGACAGCCTTTGATCAGAAAGAAGAGGAACGAAAAGGAAAACATTGTCTGTAGCCATAGGGCACTCCCTTTGGCCTTTACCTGTTGATATCAGTGCAAAGAAAATCCAACTCTTAAAAATGTTGATGCGCTAGATTGTAGGCATAATAAATGTTAATATGCAGCTGCTCACACCCAAAAGCTTCTTAGTATAAATAACAAATGCAAAATTAGAATAAATAGAGGCTCTGTGCTTCTAGAAAGTTCCCAGAAGGCAGCAAATTGAAATAGCACAAAACCCCAAAGCAATAGTAACAGAAAGGAGAGCCAAGGTGCCTTGAAGAGCTCTCAGCGAGGCCAGTGGAGAGAGCAGATGAAATCTCCTATGAAAGAAGCCCAGGACTAGCTGACAATTTGATGGAGCCTGTTTTAAAACTACACACACACACACGCATTTTCCCCTTCCTGCAACGAATGGAAAGAGACAAGTCTTCAGATACGGAGAAGTCTCCAAACCTTATTCACTTTATCTCTACAATGCCAAGATTCTGATTGAAAACAAAGAATTGTTGAGAAACTTCCATATTAGAAGAATGAGATTTAGGAGCCAAAACAGAGACAAAGTAGGACCAGAGCAGAAGCAGAACAGGGACAGGTTAGTTACTGCCCACCCCCCACCGCCCCGCCTTTACCACCACAGCTCTGCTTTACACGCCTCTCCTGGATTTACTACTGACAGTGCAGCACAGGGTGTCCATCAGCATCTCCTGGAATCTGACTCAGGAACTCTGTATCCATTAAAGAGCCCCTGCAGCTAGAACAGGTGATTCTGGATCCCTCGTACCTTAACATCCCTGCAACCTCCACGACCCTGGACCCTGGGATGGGTCAGTTCAACACAGGGACATAATTTGTTTCCTAGTCTCACTCCGTTAATGGATTATGAGTTCCATGATGATAGAGATGCCACCCAAGTTGTTCTTGGAACACTCATGTTTAGCAAAATCGAGCTTGGCACATGGCACACAATACATGCTTCTTGCTAGCTTTGTGCCTTGGTTTCCTCATCTTTAAATAGGGATAAATAAAATACTTAAATCATAGGACCTCATTATTATAAGATATTAAATGAGCTTAAACATTCAAAACATTAAATCAACGCTAGGCCATAGTAAATATCCAATAAGTGCTACTCATTATTATAATAGTTGTTATTACTAACATTAAATGGGATCATTGCAAGTGACCTTATATTTTTAAAATTTTGTGATTTTTTAAAAAAATTTTATTTATTTAAGAGAGAGAGTGAGAGAGAGAGAGCATAAGCTGGGGTAGAGGCAGAGGGAGACAGAGAAGCAGGCTCTTCACTGAGCAAGGAGCCCAATGGAGGGGTTCGATCCCAGGACCCTGGGATCATGACCTGAGCCGAAGGCAGACGCTTAACTGACTGAGCCTCCCAGGCACCCCCAAAATTTGTGATTTTTAAGAACACCTAAAAAAAACCCTATTTTAATATATTTCCTTCACTGAGATAAAAATTCCACATATAAAGATTCATATATAAAGATTCCATATAGTCTCGGGGGCGGAGTAAGATGGCGAGGAGTAGGAGACCTGGATTTCGTCTCCTCTCAGGAATTCAGCTGGATAGGGATCAAACCATTCAGAACACCTACAAACTCAACAGGAGATCGAAGAAAAGAAGAGCAACAACTCTCTCATCAGAAAAGTGACCACTTTCTGGAAGGTAGGACGTGCGGAGAAGTGAATCCCAGGCGATATTCGGGAGGATAGACGGCGGGGGAGGGGCCTCCGTCGGCCGCTTCTGGCAAGTGATGGAGCCGCGGAGCACAAAATCGGAACTTTTAAAAGTCTGCTCCGCCGAGGGACGTCACTCTGGTGGCTAAGCGGGGGGTGGAACCCTCCGGGACAGTGGGGTCTCAGGACCCTCGGGGTCACAGAAAGACCGGGGGTGCCTGAGTGCGGCAGAGCTCCCAGGTAACGGAGCAGGGAAGCCGGCTGCAGAGGCGGAGCCCAGGCGCGGGCTCTCAGCTCGGGGTGGCCATAAACCGTGATCCGTGGCCCAGTCGGGCCCCTGCTCCTCCAGCAGGGACCCAACAAGCGGCAGATCCGGGGAGACTCCCCTTCCTCCCCCGGGAGGAGCAGCGCGGGGTGCACCGCAGGGATCTGCTGGGTTTGGAGACTCCACCCGGGGTCGGGGGCCAGAGATACAAATGCGCGGTCACAGGCCGGGCGAGCACGGAGTGCGGCCGGAGACCGGGAGACGGGAGTGACTGACGGCTTTTCTCTGGGGGTTCACTGAGGAGAGGGGCCCGAGTTCTCGGCTCCCCCGGGGCAGAGATTGGGAGGCCGCCATTTTCACTCTCCGCCTCCAAAGCCGAGCGGAAAGCTCGCAGGGAACAAAAGCCCCCAAGAGCAAACCCGAGCAGATTACTTAGCCGGGAGGGGGCAAGGGCGGGGCACTTCCGCCTCCGGCAGAGACATTTGGAAACCACGGCAACAGGCCCCTCCCCAGAAGATCAGTGAGAACAGCCAGCCAAGACCAAGTTCACCGATCAATGAGAACGGCAGAACTCCAGCGCTAGGGGACTACTGCACATAGAATTCATGGCTTTTTTACCATGATTCTTTAGTCTTTTAAAGTTAATTTTTTTTAACTGTCTTTTTTGTCTTTTTATTTCTTTTTGAATTTTTCTTTTTCCCTTTTTCAACCAACATCTTATCAATCCCTTTTTTTTAAAAAAAATTTTTATTTTTCATTTTTAGAGTCATATTCTATCCCTTCATAGTAGTTACCCATATTTTTAGCTTATATATATAAGTTGTTCTCTCTTTAATATTTTGAGATAGTTTCTTCTAACAGATTAAAATATACCCTAAATCTCTAGTATATGGTGTTTTCTATTCCCCTGCCTGATCACATCCTCTCCCTTTTTTTTTCTCTCTTTTTCTTTTTTCTTTTTTTAAAATCCTCTTCTTTCTTTTTTCAAACAACTTCTTATCAATTCCTTTTATAAAATTTTTTATAATTTCCATCTTTACAGTCATATTCCATCCCTTCATCATATCAACCCTTATTTTTGTACATATATAAGTTTTTCTTTCTTTAAAATTTTGGGAGGCACTTTCTTCTAAAAGACCAAAATACACCCCAAATCTAGTGTGTGGCACTGATCTATATACCAGCCTGATCATATTTGATCACATTCTGGTTTTTCTTTTGTTGTTGTTTTGTTTTGTTTGTTTCTGTTTTTATCTTTATCTTTTTCTTTTTCTTTTTTTTTCTTTTTCTTTTTTCTCTCTTTCCCTTTCTTATCCCACTGCTTCAGGTCTTTTCTGATTTGTTTAAAGTATATTTTCTGGGGACGTGGTTACTCTGCTAGCATTTTGTTCTCTCATTAATCTATTCTCCTCTGCACAAAATGACGAGACAGAAAAAATCACCTCAACAAAAAGAACAAGAGGTAGTACCGACTGCCAGGGACCTACTCAATACGGACATTAGTACGATGTCAGATCTAGAGTTCAGAATCATCACTTTAAAGATACTAGCTGGGCTTGAAAAAAATATGGAAGTTATTAAAGAAACCCTTTCTGGAGAAGTAAAAGAGCTAAAATCCAACCAAGTAGAAATCAAAAAAGCTATTAATGAGGTGCAATCAAAAATGGGAGCGCTAAGTGCTAGAATAAATGAGGCAGAAGAGAGAATCAGTAATATAGAAGATGAAATGATGGAAAATAAAGAAGCTGAGAAAAAGACAGATAAACAACTACTGGATCACAAGGGCAGAATTCGAGAGATAAGCGATACCATAAGACGAAACAACATTAGAATAATTGGGATCCCAGAAGAAGAAGAAAGAGAGAGAGGGCCAGAAGGTATAATGGAGCAAATTATAGCAGAGAACTTCCCTAATTTGGGGAAAGAAACAGGCATGAAAATCCAGGAAGCACAGAGAACCCCTCTCAAAATCAATAAAAATAGGTCAACTCCCCGACATCTAATAGTAAAACTTACGAGTCTCATAGACAAAGAGAAAATCCTGAAAGCAGCTCGGGAGAAGAGATACGTAACCTACAAGGGTAGAAACATTAGATTGGCAACAGACCTATCCACAGAGACCTGGCAGGCCAGAAAGGACTGGCAGGATATATTCAGAGCACTAACTGAGAAAAATATGCAGCCAAGAATACTCTATCCAGCTAGGCTGTCATTGAAAATTGAAGGAGAGATAAAAAGCTTCCAGGACAAACAAAAACTAAAGGAATTTGCAAACACAAAACCAGCCCTACAGGAAATCTTGAAAGGGGTCCTCTAAGCAAAGAGAGAGCCTAAAAGCAACATAGACCAGAAAGGAACACAGACAATATACGGTAACAGTCACCTTACAGGCAATACAATGGCACTAAATTCCTATCTTTCAATAGTTACCCTGAATGTAAATAGTTACCCCAATCAAAAGACACAGGCTAACAGACTGGATTAAAAAACAAGACCCATCGATATGCTGTCTGCAAGAGACTCATTTTAGAACCAAAGACACCCCCAGATTGAAAGTGAGGGGGTGGAAAACCATTTACCATGCTAATGGACACCAAAAGAAAGCTGGGGTGGCAATCCTTATATCAGACAAATTAGATTTTAAACCAAAGACTGTAATAAGAGATGAGGAAGGACACTATATCATACTTAAAGGATCTATCCAACAAGAAGATTTAACAATTGTAAATATCTATGCCCCTAACATGGGAGCAGCCAGTTATATAAGGCAATTAATAACAAAAGCAAAGAAACACATCGACAACAATACAATAATAGTGGGGGACTTTAACACCCCCCTCACTGAAATGGACAGATCATCTAAGCAAAAGATCAACAAGGAAATAAAGACTTTAAATGACACACTGGACCAAATGGACTTCACAGACATATTCAGAACATTCTACCCCAAAGCAACAGAATACACATTCTTCTCTAGTGCCCATGGAACATTCTCCAGAATAGATCACATCCTAGGTCATAAATCAGGTCTCAACCGGTACCAAAAGATTGGGATCATTCCCTGCCTATTTTCAGACCACAATGCTTTGAAACTAGAACTCAATCACAAGAGGGAAGTCGGAAAGAACTCAAATACATGGAGGCTAAAGAGCATCCTACTGAAGAATGAATGGGCCAACCAGGAAATTAAAGAAGAATTAAAAAAATACATGGAAACCAATGAAAATGAAAACACAACTATTCAAAATCTTTGGGATGCAGTAAAGGCAGTCCTAAGAGGAAAGTATATAGCAATACAAGCCTTTCTCAAGAAACAAGAAAGGTCTCAAGTACACAACCTAACCCTACACCTAAAGGAGCTGGAGAAAGAACAGCAAATAAAGCCTAAACCCAGCAGGAGAAGAGAAATCATAAAGATCAGAGCAGAAATAAATGAAATAGAAACTAAAAGAAGAGTAGAACAGATCAACGAAACTAGGAGCTGGTTCTTTGAAAGAATTAACAAGATTGATAAACCCCTGGCCAGACTTATCAAAAAGAGAAGAGAAATGACCCAAATCAACAAAATCATGAATGAAAGAGGAGAGATCACAACCAACACCAAAGAAATACAAACAATTCTAAGAACATATTATGAGCAATTCTATGCCAGCAAATTAGATAACCTGGAAGAGATGGATGCATTCCTAGAGATGTATCAACAACCAAAACTGAACCAGGATGAAATAGAAAACCTGAACAGACCTCTAACCACTAAGGAAATTGAAGCAGTCATCAAAAATCTCCCAAAAAACAAAAGCCCAGGGCCAGATGGCTTCCCAGGGGAATTCTACCAAACATTTCAAGAAGAATTAATACCTATTCTTCTGAAACTGTTCCAAAAAATAGAAACGGAAGGAAAACTTCCAAACTCATTTTATGAGGCCAGCATTACCTTGATCCCAAACCAGACAAAGACCCCATCAAAAAGGGGAATTACAGACCAATATCCCTGATGAACATGGATGCAAAAATACTCATCAAAATACTAGCCAATAGGATCCAACAGTACATTAAAAGGATTATTCACCATGACCAAGTGGGATTTATCCCTGTGCTGCAAGGTTGGTTCAACATCCGCAAATCAATCAATGTGATACAATACATTAACAAAAGAAAGAACAAGAATCATATGATCCTCTCAATAGATGCAGAAAAAGCTTTTGACAAAGTACAGCATCCTTTCTTGATCAAAACTCTTCAGAGTATAGGGATAGAGGGTACATACCTCAATATCATAAAAGCCATCTATGAAAAACCTACAGCAAATATCATTCTCAATGGGGAAAAACTGAGAGCTTTCCCCCTAAGGTCAGGAACGCGGCAGGGATGTCCACTATCACCACTGCTATTCAACATAGTATTGGAAGTCCTAGCCACAGCAATCAGACAACAAAAAGAAATCAAAGGCATCCAAATTGGCAAAGAAGAAGTCAAACTCTCACTCTTTGCAGATGATATGATACTTTATGTGGAAAACCCAAAAGACTCCACCCCAAAACTGCTAGAACTCATACAGGAATTCAGTCAAGTGGCAGGATATAAAATCAATGCACAGAAGTCAGTGGCATTCCTATACACCAACAACAAGACAGAAGAAAGAGAAATTAAGGAGTCGATCCCATTTACAATTGCACCCAAAACCATAAGATACCTAGGAATAAATCTAACCAAAGAGACAAAGGATCTGTACTCAGAAAACTATAAAATACTCATGAAAGAAATTGAGGAAGACACAAAGAAATGGAAAAACGTTCCATGCTCATGGATTGGAAGAACAAATATTGTGAAGATGTCAATGCTACCTAGAGCAATCTACACATTCAATGCAATCCCCATCAAAATACCATCCACTTTTTTCAAAGAAATGGAACAAATAATCCTAAAATTTGTATGGAACCAGAAAAGACCCCGCATAGCCAGAGGAATATTGAAAAAGAAAAGCAAAGCCAGCGGCATCACAATTCCGGACTTCAAGCTCTATTACAAAGCTGTCATCATCAAGACAGCATGGTACTGGCACAAAAACAGACACGTAGATCAATGGAACAGAATAGAGAGCCCAGAAATGGACCCTCAACTCTATGGTCAACTCATCTTCGACAAAGCAGGAAAGAATGTCCAATGGAACAAAGACAGTCTCTTCAACAAATGGTGTTGGAAAAATTGGACAGCCACATGCAGAAGAATGAAACTGGACCATTTCCTTACACCACACACAAAAATAGACTCCAAATGGTTGAAAGACCTCAATGTGAGACAGGAATCCATCAAAATCCTAAAGGAGAACACAGGCAGCAACCTCTTTGAACTCAGCCGAAGCAACTTCTTCCTAGAAACATCGCCAAAGGCAAGGGAAGCAAGGGCAAAAATGAACTATTGGGACTTCATCAAGATAAAAAGCTTTTGCAAAGCAAAGGAAAGAGTCAACAAAACCAAAAGACAACCGACAGAATAGGAGAAGATATTTGCAAATGACATATCAGATAAAGGGCTAGTATCCAAAATCTATAAAGAACTCATCAAACTCAACACCCAAAGAACAAAGAATCCAATCAAGAAATGGGCAGAAGACATGAACAGACATTTTTCCAAAGAAGACATCCAAATGGCCAACAGACACATGAAAAAGTGCTCAATATTGCTCAGCATCAGGGAAATCCAAATCAAAACCTCAATGAGATACCACCTCACACCAGTCAGAATGGCTAAAATTAACAAGTCAGGAAACGACAGATGTTGGCGGGGATGCGGAGAAAGGGGAACCCTCCTCCACTGTTGGTGGGAATGCAAGCTGGTGCAGCCACTCTGGAAAACTGTATGGAGGTTCCTCAAAACGTTGAAAAGAGAGCTACCATATGATCCAGCAATTGCACTACTGGGTATTTACCCCAAAGATACAAAAGTAGGGATCTGAAGGGCTACGTGCACCCCGATGTTTATAGCAGCAATGTCCACAATAGCCAAACTGTGGAAAGAGCCAAGATGTCCATCGACAGATGAATGGATAAAGAAGAGGTGGTATATATATACAATGGAATATTATGCAGCCATCAAAAGGAATGAGATCTTGCCATTTGCAATGACGTGGATGAAACTGGAGGGTATTATGTTGAGTGAAATAAGTCAAACAGAGAAAGACATGTATCATATGATCTCACTGATATGAGGAATTCTTAATCGCAGGAAACAAACTGAGTGTTGTTGGAGTGGGGGGTGGGGTGGAAGGGATGGGGTGACTGGGTGATGGACACTGGGGAGGGTGTGTGCTCTGGTAAGCGCTGTGAATTGTGCAAGACTGTTGAATCTCAGATCTGTACCTCTGAAACAAATAATGCAATATATGTTAAGAAAAAAAAAAAGAAGAAGAAGAAGAAGGTAGCGGGAGGGGAAGAATGAAGCGGGGGAAATCGGAGGGGGCGACGAACCATGAGAGACGATAGACTCTGAAAAACAAACTGAGGGTGCTAGAGGGGAGGGGGGTGGGAGGATGGGTTAGCCTGGTGGTGGGTATTGAGGAGGGCACATTCTGCATGGAGCACTGGGTGTTTTGCACAAACAATGAATCATGGAACACTTTATCTAAAACTAATGATATAATGTATGGGGATTAACATAAGAATAAAATAAAATAAAATAAAATAAAATAAAAAAAGATTCCATATATAAAGATTATATATCTTTTATAAAAAAAAATTTTCTCTTTACTTACTGATGTTTTGGAACATAAAACCTCTGGGTGGAGGAACACCTTAATGCTCCAAGTCTGAATTTTTAATATGGTTTTTCCCCAGGCAGAATGGAAGCACTGAGAATCTTGGAGAGGGCTGGGGGGCAGTGCAAAAGTAGAAACCATTAGTGCAAAAGAAGAAAGACAAACTTCTCTGGGGTTCAGTTTTTTTTTTTTTTTTTTGCATTTATAAAAGCAAGTGCCTGGCCTACAAGATTTCTAATGTGCTTTCATTTCTAATATGCCATACGCTCATTTAATCAGCTAACTTGGTTGAATTTAAAATTTCATCTACGCTCAGACTTGCCGGTTGTTAAGGTAAAATCCAGCTCTCCTGGTTTTACTTTGGAAGCTAGCCTTCTGATGATCTGGGCTTCCATCTTCTTATCTGTCAAATGGGTTGAACAGAAAGACAGAGAGCCTCTTTGGCTCACAATGGCTCACAATGGCTCACAATGAAGAAGGACAGAGCTGTTCCCAGTCTCAGTGAGAGTCCAAAGAGAGTCCCACACTAGGAATTCAAGGCATAACAACTGCTATTACAGTCAGTTGCCTGCAAACCTCTGCCCAACTGTTCTTTCTTAGATCTCTGTACCTTTGGCATTCTATGTAGGCAAATTCTCCAATACAAAATGACTTTGTTCCTGCACTGGTTATATATGAGTGTACACACATGCATGCATGATCACAGACCGGCATGGCACATGCAGAACAATGCTACCCAAGAATGTACTTCCAAACATCAGCTTTATGAAGGCACAATGCATTATGCCCATTTTACAGGTAGAAAAAAATATCTACAGAGTCCTACCCAAAGGTTTCCTCAAGGGCTGATCCTGAAGATACTAGTTACGTACCTGTGAATGGCTCCTTACACTCTTGTGAGTAGGCGTCCCACAAAAGCACTCAGTAACATCTTGAGAATGAAGTACATATTTTCAAGGAATAGAGATTATAGGACCAACATAAAACTAATCAGACCCTACATCCAACTCCAGGGAAAACCCAAACTGAACTATAAAATATTATATACTCCCCAAAGAGCAGGTCAACAATAAAGGCCAGAAATCCTCCAGATAGGAAAGATTGAAAAAAAAACAAATCCCTGGTATTACTTCTAAAGATGCAAATGAGACCTCGTATGTAACATCGTGTCTGGCTTCACTGATGGTATCCAGACTCCTGCTTGCCCATTCCAGCCGGTGAGGACCAACAGCACTGCTCCAGGCTGCTGTGCCCTCCTTCTTTGTTCTAACCGCTGGGAAGATGAAGATGCCCAGTGGGTACTTTTAATCATGCAGTTTCCTTACGTCCAAACATAAGGAAAGGAATTGAGGGTAGGGAGAAGGTCAAAGTATCAACCTTTCCTCTCTTTTCATTCAGCTTTTCAAATGGAAAGAAAGGGGAAAGGGGAGATGTTTTGGCTGACATCCAAGCCAGGAAAAGAAAGAGCTGAGGCCCTGCTCAGGAGAGTAAAGAAAAAGATATCTTATATCCAGAGGTGAGTTATGAGCCATTTCTGTTTGCCAATAAACTCTAAAGAAAATATTTATTTACTGAGAAGATGTCCAGGACTCTGGGGTTCTTAGGTGGAAGAAAGTAGCTCATTGACCTCCCAATGGCTGTCCTGGAGAATCTAGAGAATTCAAACATGGAAGTGCTGTAAATAGGAAACAACCCTTTCCTGCCTGTGCCTTCCAGAAATGGCAGTAAGAAATGGCTCCTGAGTCCTGAATGCTGAGGGGCTTGGAGCTTTGGGCCCCTATCATGGAGTATGTGAGCAGTCCCCCAACAAAGAGAAAAACCGGGGATATTAAGAGAGGAGCAAGTCTTGCTACAGTGCTGAGATGAATGGCAAACCATGGCCGTGACAGCAGAGGTGAGTCTACATTGAAGGGGATTCCAGCCAGGCCATGTGGCTACTGGGCTCCCAGAAAGAAATACAGGGCTGAGCTAGAAAGACACACATTAATCTGGAAAGAGCATGGCAGCAGTAGTGGAAACTAAGTTATTGCCCTGGAGAATCAGGGAGGGAAGGGACTCCATTCAAGCATTAGCTGGTAGTGGGGCTGCTGTGGTAAAGAGGGGAGCCACACACTGGGGGTCCTGGATAAAGCTCAGGCCAGGCTCTTGGATAATTCTTGGCAACCAAACACCTATGTAGAGTGAGATCAGTGACCAGCTGTCTACCTGGAACCCTCCTCTGAATCAAACTGGCAAAGGAATGGAAGGTGTTGGGGTTGTATAATGACTTTCCTGGGGAAGGACATGATAGGGAAGTTTTTTGAAGCCCATAAAATCTGACTCTGACAGGAGATTATTTTCAGCAATGTGGTGACAAACCATGCCTTATTAAATGTAGAGGAATTAGGTAGATTTCTAATGATGGAAAATAAGAGACACTAGGGAAACATGAGTGTTTGTTTAATAAATAAATTTGGTCCAAGGGTTGTAAAAGAATGTCTAAAGACTAAAAGTGGAACTGTCTCTAGAAATATATATATGAGATATAATATATATGTAGCATGCATTTTCCAATCTTCCAATTCAACATGGCCCCACCAATGCCTATTGTAATCTATATTTCTTACCTGCTGGGCATTGTAGGTTTTTGAGTCTGTTATCAGTTGTGATCTTACTCCAATTCCTTTTTGTTTAACTGATGAGGACACTGAAACCTAATGAGTTAGGGGCAGAGATGCTTTTTCTTTAGGGTACCTTCTACCATGACATGTTCTTTCCTCTATGGTAAGTAAATATCTGAATTATTTCTTCTGGTCCTCCAAGGTTTTTAGTTCTGTATGAAGGACTGGGTCATTTTCTGCCTAGAAATTCGGGCAGCACCATTCCCTCCATTGCATTGGCTTTGGATGTCATTGTTCTTCTGTAGACAGAGCCCCTGGTAAATGTCCCAGACCTGAATGAACTTTTCCATCTGGGTTCTTCTGACCTTTCCTGCATTCATCCAGTTCCACCAGGTTGTAAAAAATAGTGCCTTTTCTCCTTCTGTTCTCACAGTTCATCACCTGATTCTCAATTCAAGTCTATTACCTTTGAAAAGATCATGAAGAATTATTTTTCTTTTGTCAAATCTAAGTTGAAGCAAATACTCTTATTTAGGCTTTGGCCTGAGACTTAACCATCTTAGCCTCTAGTACCACCTGCTAAATACCTATCCTGGCAACTAAGTTACTGACAATTTGCCAAGAGTTCACTTTTTTTTTTTGTTAACTAGACTGTTGTTACCTTGGTACCCTTTACCACTCAAAATTGAAGGGTACTTGAACCAAATGCTGTAAAAATGGGGCTTCCTTAAAGGTCTTCAGACATGTGTCCATCAGACCTAAGGACCACACTCTTAATTATGGCAGCTTTCAGAAAATGGCAGAATATTTGCCTGAGTTTCTAATCTTACTGATCCCTACTATGGGGGATCCTCCATTATTTGATTAAAAAACAAATGATATCAAATGATATCTTTGTTGCACAAATGAATGTTTAATAAACTGAGTGAATGAGCACATAAATGAATGCATGAATGAATAAACAAAAGAAAACAACAAACAAAGTAGAATAGACTATAAGCAGTTGAATTTTTCAAATTGTCAATTCTAGGGGCACCTGGGTGGTTTAGTCCAATTAAGCGTCTGACTCTCGGTTTCGGCTCAAGTCATGATCTCAGGATCCTGGGATCAAGTCCTGCGCTGGGCTCTGTGCTCAGCAGGGAGTCAGTTTGAGATTCTATCTCTCTCCCTCTGCCCCTTACCACCCCCCCCCCTTTGCTCTCTCTCTAAAATAAATAAATCTTTAAAAAATTGCCAATTCTAAACTCTTCAGTTTAGAGAAGAAAGGTGTTGAGCATTGCTTGGGATAGTCCAAGAACTTTACTGCAATAAGAAAACTTAGAATTTAGTTCATTATCTTCTTTGTACCACCATGTGACTTGATGTTTTCTTGTGCTCGAAATCAAAGTCACCCAGACAAGAGAGAAGACAGGGAAAGCACCCAGGTCTCAGACTCCCAGGGCCAATGTGTTGTCCACCACCCCAGGGCTCTCCCTAGCTGGAAAGGTGTCAGGGAATTTTTGAACATAGCAGTGTAGGTGTTCCAGAAGCTACTTGGCAGCTTTTTCTTTTTTTTTTTTTTAAGTACTCATTTCTTTTTGTTTCCTAATGTGGATGCCCAATCCATGAGGGATAATTCATATTTTAAGCACAAATTTTGCCTGATGCTATATTCTCAGAGAACAGTCAATAAATACACATTTCTCTAAAACACATATAAATGACAAAAAAAATGATTGTCTATCAAACTGGGTTGACAGAAAGAAGAAAGGTTTACATTAAGCCTAATGGTCAATAGCCTGAAGTCATTCAAAAATCTGAAACTTTGACCTGAACACTGTGTTCCTCGAGGAAAAAAAAATACTGTTTAAGCCAGAAGACTGCTGGCAAGGTGCAGGGAGCATGGATGTGATTTGAGCCACAAGCATTTCTGAGACTAAGGGATAGAGGTAAGCAAGGAAAGGTGATTGGCCATTTGACAGAGCAGGAAGGAAGGTTAAAATTGTTGAGGTCATCTGGTCCACCGATTGTTGGGGGCAAATCCTACTCACCGCCCACCAACTCCCCAAAGGCCACTGTGTACTCAGAGGCCTTTGATTGGGCCTAGGCAGACTCCACTGTACCTTCCCTAGGACTGACAGCTTGACAGACAGATGGTTCAGATAGTGACAGCACAGATACCCAGCCCTGTCGCCTCACTGGTCAGCCATCAGCACTTTAAGAAAGGAGGCAGAATGTCTCTTAGAGGAAACAAAGGAAAGAAAAGAGGGAGGAACACATCTCCTCAAAAAAAAAAAAAAAAAAAGGCAGTCATAGAATTCGCTCTGGTTTAAATCCTGCCCTTCCTTTCCCTTAATGCCAGTTAGATTTGGGATCTCCTGCTAGCATGACCTTGACCAAGGGCTGTTTCACAGTCTGCAGACCAACATGGGCTGCTTCCTCATCCAACCAGTCATCCCATGGGTGGCTCAAGTCTTAACTGCTTCCTGCCTTCTCCTAGCTGACCCAGGCATGCCCCAAAGCATGATCTTCAATGTGAACTTATGGCCCAGATTACTGAGCCATGTTCCTTCAGCCTGTGGTTCATAATTCCACTCCCTGAGCCAGCAACCCTCATGATCCCGAGTAGTCTGTATTTGACATGTTCAGTTATAACTAGTGGCTAGAAGACTGCAAACACGGGCCAGATACTCAAATATTTCTTGAGTGAATGATGGAAGGAATAAAAATTTCTGTGACATTCAACTGCAAACCGGTCCAGAAGTCTTGAATTTACTATCTCACAATTCAACCAGGACTGGATGGAATATCACCCCTCTGAACCTTCACTTTGCCTATCCTTTATAGGGCAGTTGCCATTCTGATTTATTATAGTAACTTATTTTTAACTTGGTAATGAGCTCTTTAGAATCTGTGCTTGCTTCTTCTTATTTCATGCATTCGACACATGTTTATTGGATACTAAATGTTCTCAGAGTTCTAGAGAATAAAGAGATGAATTAGGTCTATCCTGTTTTCTCTCCCATGGATGTTGGTTGGAAGTGGTGAGAGAAGAGGATGTATGCCTGAGTTGAAAGGTGTGGGGAGTGGGTAGAAGTGGATGAAAAGTAGATAATTATTATAAGAGCCCATGTTTATTGAGTGTTTATGCCCAATAAGCACTTTACTAAATGCTTTACAAGCATTATCTTAATCCTTTACAAGACCTTCATGACATAGGCATTATTATTATGCCCATTTTACAGATAAAGAAACTGACCCAGACTCACCCAGAATGGTTAAGTAATGGGCAAGGCAAAAGCCAGGAAGACCTTTCTGATTGTAGAACCAGTCTCTCTCTCTCTCTCACTATCTCTCTCTCTCCCTCTCAGACACTCACACATACACACACGCAACACACACACCACACACACCCTCCACACACACACACACATGCACACCTCCCACACACACACACAAACACACACATGCCCTTCACACACACACACACACACACACATTTGGTGCTGAACTTATATTTTAATGACCATAACTTCTCTATTACTTGAAAACCAATCTCACATGTGGAACTATTTTATTAAATGAACTGGACTTGATAAAGTACAACCACAAGAGTAAATTTATTCTTTCTTCCATAGTCCCTACAAAATCGCTCTAGATTAGTCTTCTCTATCCCTGGGATAAAATTTCAGGGAAGTCTTAAAGCTGCCCAAGCTCCTTTTAATCACAAAAGTAGTTTCAATCCAGTAATTGAGTCCCCAAACATCCAGTACATTGTACTCATCAAAATGCTCAACTTCACTCAACTTTGGAATTTTCCTTAAGCCCCAGTCTGAGTTCTTTTAGGCTGGCAGCCTGAAGCGAGGCAGTGGGTGTGCATTTCTCTATCCCCCCTACCCCAGTTCTCCTCCTCCTCTCCCAGCCCCCACCCTTGCAGGACAAGAGGGAATTAGCAGGATATAACTGGAGGTTTCATGGAAGGCAGAGCTGTAATCCGGAGAAGGGCACCATCTGGGTATCAGAGGTATGGTTGCTAGCCTTTTTGCTGTATTTGTTGTCTTTTGTTTTTAAAAAACCTCCTACTGGGGATTCTCACTGCATTTCCTTGATACGAGCAAAGTGTCTCCTCTGGGGATCATATAGGACTTTCCTTCCAGAAACCCAGACCACCAACCCTCACTATGGGGGTTTTGTCCCCTTTAAGCAAAATCCCACTGAAACACTCCCAGGCCAGCCCCAACCCCTATCCCTGTGGAGTCCATCCAGGCACCGGGACATATCTCTCTTTGTATCGGGAAAAGAGAACTCACTCCCAAGACCTTCTCTGTGCTGGCACCGGGTGACCTACCCCAGTCTCAGCCTTAGTCTTCCTTGAGCAGAAACTAAAGACCAGTCCTTAGGTTTCCCAAGCTCCAGAGGGCTCCTGACAGGCTTTCTGAGTAGCCCCCTTGAAGTTTTTCTCATTTGCCTTGAGATAAGAAGAAAGAGAAATGCTTCAGTATTGCAAAACTCCCTTCCAGTCTCTCCAACCATTACTGCTCCTGTGCGCTGGATGAGGTGGCCCCTACCTAGGAAGAAGCAGCTTCAGAACCTCCTAGTAGGTCCTGCATGCCCTTCTGGAAGCAGGACTGCTCGGCCCTTATGGTATGAATCTCAGCATGTCGGGCATCAGGGGAAATTGAGCCAGAAGGTGTCACTTTACCATCCTGTCATTCATTTGCATGTAAGACCCCCCTAGCCTCACCACACATATTTAACCATTGGTAGCAAAACTGTCTCACTTTTGCAAATAGGTGTCCTCTCACTACCATGGTCCAGATTCTTAATAATTGCTCTCAACCCAGCTTTCCACAGGTCATCAAGATCATTCCAGCATGCTGATTCTGGCCCCTGTGCCCTAATAATATGCTGAGAACCAACTCTGAGGGGCTCTCCAGATGAGGCTGATTGTCTGCTCCTGGGCACTCGCAGAGTCCATGCTTCTAACCACCAACCAGGCGGTGAAGTAAGGGTTATCATTTTTACAACTCTGGAATCTAGCAGGTGGAGAGAAGTGAGAAAGAAGGAAAACACAATGAGCAAGTATCTTGGCTAAGAAGGCCGAAATGAGGGGTGCCTGGGTGGCTTAGTACTTAAGTGTCTGCCTTTGGCTCAGGTCATGGTCCCAGAGTCCTGGGACGGGGTCCCACATCGGGCTCCCTGCTTGGTGGGAGGCCTGCTTCTCCCTCTCCCTCCCCACTCCCCTGCTTGTGTTTCTGCTCTTGCTATGTCTCTCTGTCAAATAAATAAATAAAATCTTTAAAAAGAAAAAAGAAGGCTAAAATGACTAGTGGAGGAAGTTTGATGAGGGAACAGTAGTGCAGAATGACCAAAATAACAGACGTCAATCAGATATTTGTTTGCCAGACATTGCCCTGGGCACTCTCCATGCATTGATTTATTTAATTTGTATGCATTTCTAGGAGGGCTCTACGACTAGCTCCATTGTGCAGATGAGAACACTGAGGTGCAGAACATCTACCTACCTTGCCCCAAGTCACACAGGGAGTAAGTGGAGAACAGGCAGTCTGCCTTCAGAACCCATGCTTGGAAGAGGCTCACTTACTTGCCTCTCCTAGATAAAGTAGTGGGAATTCAGAGGCAGACAAGGTGGGTGGAGTGCCACTTGTATGTAAGATGTTTAGAGTTATCTCCTGCAGGTTTTGGCGAATGATGGACTCTTTTTGTACAGGCCATGAACTAAGCATGGATCTTTATATTGTTAAGGGGTTGTGAAAAGCAACTCAAATAATAATAACAACAATAATATATGACAGAGTGACAGGTAGTATGGTTCTGTGACCTGCAAAGCCTAGAATATTTACTATCTGTCCCTTTATGAAAAGTTCACTGAGCTCCGGCTAGACAATGGTTCTCACACATATCATCTTGGGTTTTTGGGTTTTGCTAAGATCTCAGTGAGCATTACCAAGGCAGTAGATAGTGGAGGCTACCAAGCAGGAAATACTCCAGATTTCCCTCCTCAAAATCCCCTAAATGGAACAGCTCAGCATTTTTAAAAATTCAAGTGCTGTGCTAATATATTGTTTTTCAGGGATTCTACCACAAAAAGGAAATGGGAAACCAGTGCCACAGGCTACAGGAAACCATTTTTGGCCTGTAACTGGGAAAGTGGACTATAAGGCTGAAAGAAACAGAGGCTGGTAGTGGCGTTCAGGGCCAACTAGAGCAAGAGAAACTCAAAACAGGCATTAGAAAAAAAGGTAGGAACCCATTTTAATAATCCTGGCCTGAGACTCTGGGCAGAGGACAGGAGTGGTGATGACAGACAGGAAGGGGAGGACCTGGGGTATGCCATGCAGGAGGAATTATGGGCTTGATAAGTTCCCACATGGAAGAAGATGGAAGTCTCAAGGCTAACGCCAAGATTTCAAATGTGGGTTGTTGGAGGCAAAAGGATACTGCTGATGGAAGTAGTATGATGAGGAAGACCTGGTTTGGGTGAAAACATGGAGCAAAGTCCCTTAGAATCTTAGAAACCCTTAGAAACCAGTGGTTGTGTGTTCTGTTGCCTAACCTGAGGTGCACAGGACAAGAGAGAAGACCACATGGAAGAAAGCTAATTCTGCATTCAAAATCCAATCAACATAGGGAGTTCACGGATATCCCAGCTCCAAGAGGGCTGGCCACAACCTCTTCTTTTGTGGAGGAAGACCTGGGGTTTGGGCTTTTGGAGCTCTCTTTCATCTCCTGTTTTTTCTCTTTCAAGATACGTTTCATCAACAGATAGTAACACCACCACAAGGAGATCAGATGTTTTGTCTGCATATCTGAAATGGTGTTCAGTGGGATTTTATCTTTGTCCCCTCCCTCCAAACAATGAACCTTAGAACTTTCTTCTCTTTCAGGAGATGAAAGAGAGCTCCAAAAGCCCAAACCCCAGGTCTGCAATGGGTGCCTAATCTTGGATTTGACTTCCGATAAAGAGTATAAACTTTCAGCCAGAAGACTTTCATTCCCTCCCATTCCTTTAGATCAGTGCCTGTGTCAGGAGGGTACTATTACAAGAGACTTTATTACATCTTATCCAACTGTTGGCAAGTTCTGAAATTTAAAGAGAACGGTTTCGTAGTACAAAGATAGAGTGCTCCATAGAATACTAAAAAGGAAAAGAGAAAAAACTAAGTCATCAAGAAAAGTTCCTAAAAACCCTCTCTGCATAGGGTTATTTGAAGAGTCTGTATTATGCACTTGGAATTTACTTTAATTATTAACATTGGAGGAAAACGTTCCTTCTAAGCAGAGAAACTTCAAAGGGTAAATAGTCATCAGGGTTCAGGTACCTTCTTCTCTAAGTGTCTCCACAATAGCTGTGAGGGCAAGGCAGCTATTTGGAGGTTTGGTTATTGTTTGTGGCTGGGTTCTGTTTTTTGTTTTGTTTTATTTCACTCAGTGATTGCAAAGTGCTTTATAAGGAAAAAAAATCAATAAGGCTTCTACCCAGTTAGAGTAAACTGAGATACAAACTATGACTTGGCCCCATGTCATTCTGCCAGTCCTCAGAGAATGCCCTGCTCTCTACATTCATCACCAGCTCAGGAGCTGGCTTCCAAGGGGAGGGTAGAAGAAGGGATGTATGTGTGGCTACCTGCTAAATGTGAGTATCTGAGACATGCCAAGGGTACCAATGCCAGGAGGGAGGGACTGATTAGTGAGACTCAAAGTCAGAAGGAGGCAAACCGCTGTTGGAAACTCACAGCAACCAGCTGGATATACACACATGACCTTGGATGTCCTGGAAATGGCATGTGGTTCCCCAAAGCAGTCTCCATCATTGGTGTTGTTTAAACCTCAACGCGAGGACACGCTGGCCCTCCTTCCCCAGGGACAAGAAAATGCCCCCCTAGTCTGTTGCTAGTTTCACATCTTCCCATCTGCTGAAATAAGTAACAGAGGTTCCACTGGGGAGTGAGACAATGGCTCCTCCAGAAGTCAGAGAAGAAGCCATCTAGGTAATACTGACCTCTTGAAAAAGGTCATGATCATTTTTTCTAGCTATGGGGTAATTATTTTCCCATCTAGCTCATATTTGGCCAGCTTTCCCTGTACTCCTTAAACATTCATTTTCACCTAGACTGCCCTTCCCCTTGTTACCCTGACCTGAAAATTTCTTTTCAACTGTAGTCTCATGACCTTGTCTCATCCAATTAAATTCTATCTGTGGCCCCAAAAGTAACCTATATAGGAGAATGTAACATTTATGCTCATATACCCCTGGAGGTTGCTAAGAGACCTGTCACTAGAAATCCACAAAGTCACCTGCTTGGTTCTGTTGGAAGACAAACACACACACACACACACACAGTACACACTCAACATTGGTACTTTCACAAGATTAGAATATTGATGGATTATTTTGAAGGTGGCAGAAGAATAAAGAAGAAACACAAGGCCTAAACAACACTGATTTGCTCACTAATTAATTCATTCAACAAAAATTTCTTGAGTTTGTAAACTTAAAATATTCATTTGTACAGCCTTGTTCCTCAGTGAACTTGCTTGTACACAGAGTCATCAGAACCAATTATCTAATGAAATCGAGCCTCACTGATTGACAATGTCAGCTAAGCAAACCCTGTCCTCTCTTTTCTTGACCATCTTGTCTTCGTTTTTAGATAAATGTAGACTCCTAAGGCCAGCTCTACTTCCAATAAATATCATGCATTCAGCCTAATTTCAGGTTTCTCATCCTTAATATCACCCATTTAACTGGTGTCATTCTAGCCACTGTCACTGTCATCAATAAATATTTATGGAGCAACCACTGGGTATCTTACACTAAACCAAAACCCTTAAGGATTGTATAACCCAGAGGATGTGCAGTCCCTGCTGTCTAGAAGCTTAAAGCAGTAGATGTTAAACAGATTAGTTAATTAATGGCAGATAATTGTTAAGAAGCTATGGAGTTAACCAAACCTGAAAAAAAAAGAAAAAAAGAAAAACACATTTTCGTGTATAATCAGTTATTTTGGATTTGTGGAAAACAATCTCTTCCTTGCTCATAACAAGCAGGGGAATAACTAGTTTCTGTTTTACCCATAGGGATCTCTGCATACAAATAATTCAAACAAAACTAAACTTTCAAACTTCATGCTTTCCCAAGGGAATCATCTTTTATTAGAAATAGTCACTTCAAAGATTTGAGTAAATGTGTGGGGGTTTTTTGTTTTTTGTTTTGTTTTGTTTTGTTTTTTTATTCTTATGTTAATCCCCATACATTACATCATTAGTTTTAGATGAAGTGTTCCATGATTCATTGTTTGTGCATAACACATGTGTGTTTTTTTTTTAAAACACTGCAAGCGGGGCGCCTGGGTGGCTCAGATGGTTAAGCGTCTGCCTTCGGCTCAGGTCATGATCCCAGGGTCCTGGGATCGAGCCCCGTATCGGGCTCCCTGCTTGGTGGGGAGTCTCCTTCTCCCTCTCCCTCTACTGTTCTCCCTGCTTGTGCTCTCTTGCTCTCTCTGTCAAATAAATAAATAAAATCTTTAAAAAAATAATAAATACATAAACACTGCAAGCAATTTACATTTTTGTGTGCATATTCACTAAATGATTCTGATCAGATTCAGGGAATTTATCCTGCCAGGAGCGTGATGAAAGGGTGAAACTTCATTGCACAGCAATATCAACCAATTAGTGACAGAAATTGGCAGGGTGTGGGCGCCTGGGTGGCTCAGTTGGTTAAGCAACTGCCTTCGACTCAGGTCATGATCCTGGAGTCCCAGGATCGAGTCCTGCATCGGGCTCCCTGCTCGGCAGGGAGTCTGCTTCTCCCTCTGACCCTCCCCCCTCTCATGTGCTCTCTCTCATTCTCTCTCTTTCAAATAAATAAATAAAATCTTAAAAAAAAAAAAAAGAAATTGGCAGGGTGTTCAAACCCCCCAAATAAACTTTGGATCAGATGAATTTCTGACCCAAACTCCAGAAATGGTAATAAGAGTTTGTGTGTGTGAAACTTCTGCTCCAGCAATGTCAAGGGCTTTTAAAGACATACTAGTTTCTGACAAATGTCATTTATAACAATAAGAACCTGACACTCCCTCTAGCACCTTACCCAAGTTTACAAAGTGCTTTGTGACCCAATATTTTATGTATGCCGTCTTTAAACAGTTCCATGAGTGTGATCTTATTATTCCTCTCATTTTATGATCAGAAAACTAAAGATTGAGCTCAACAAGAATTGCACAGCTAAAACATAAAGGAACAAGATCTTGAAGCCAGATTTTATTTTAATATATTGGAATCTATCCTAAGCTGTTTGGGCCTGAAATTTTCAGATGGTTTTATATCAAACAGTATGGGGAGAGTAATGGTGATGGTAAAAGGAATCTAAGTTATCCAGAATGACAGTATATGCATTACAAATATTCTAGATTAATGGTGACCTTTTTACATCCCTTGATGCTAAGCTGAACCAAATCAATAAAAGACTTAAATCAAATTGCTAACTAGTCTTGTCTTCCTAACCACTAAAACCATGCAATGTGGATAAACTAGGGATTAATACCCAGAGCTGATAATGATGGGTACACATCGGTACAGCTAGGCTAGTTCTTAATGACGAGCATCCTTTCTGATAACAAGTACATCCAATTAGATCCTAACTGCTTTTTGTAAGCCCAGCTTTCAGCTAGGTGACTCCTAGAACCCTTACAACACCATTCTGTGATAAACATCAGACTAATTTTTTTGTTCTTCTTTCTCGGGGGGCGGGTACTTCTTAAAGATATTGCAAAATTTGTGATGATGATGATCTGTAACTCACACAGTCTGTAGCTATAGGGACACACACTAGGAAAAGCAGCAGCCACCTATATTTAGATAGAGGGGAGTGGCAGTAGGTATCTCATGCTAGGGGCAATTATAACCTATTGTATAGTCATCATAGAAGAGATATGTTTTTTAATCTGCTTATCTTCCATTTAAGCTTTACTTGCCTTTGACAAGACCTCTCTCTTAGCATAGTCTTGCATAATATACAGCAGAATGCCAATGAAGCATGGCTAGTTCTCAGTCCTAGAAATCCTTAGGAAATCATCAATTCCCCACAGGGGCTGGAGTCATTGATTCCCTCCTGAGACCTGCCTTTAGAAAGAATGATCTCAGAGGAATTTAGAAGAAGCATTAGCTCTGTCAGTGAGCCCAGAGGGAAAAAATAGAGACAAATTCTACTTTCAGTTCAATTCAATTCAGCAAGTATTTATTGAGCCTAACACAGTCTTCAGGATGTGAAAGTGGAAGGCAGTCCTTGACCTCAAGGAGTTTGCCATCTTAGGGGCAGGGGAAGGGAGGCTGATCCCTAGGTGAGGTACTCCACCTCCTTGAGCCTGTTTCCTACAGAGTGGACCTTTGTTACCCCCCAAACAAGCTTCCTCTTCCACGGGACCACCTCCTTACACTCGCCCACCTTGACTTCCGAGACTTGGCCCACATCAGCACATTCCTGCAAGCATTTGGGGTAGAGCTCAACATGGTCCGCTGATACTTTCCAGCTGTTCTCCACCGACACCTTCCCTCTCCTCTGTTCAGGATAGTTCCTCAGCTCCCGTTTGTGGGTTACACACACTTGCTAAGCATTGCCAGCACAAATAACCATAGCCCAGTGGTCCCTGAATACTGCACTACTGTTGTCATTGGCCACTCTCTCTCTTTTTGTTGTTCTTGGAAAGGGCACAAAGATCCAGATTTGTTCTTTCCTTTGCAGTTGTTTTAGCTCTGGCTTGTGTTGCATCTACACATAAATCAAATTTCCTAAATAAATAAAGCTAATAAAGAATGAGCTTCGGGAGAACAAAGGGCCTATCACACTGGAGAAGTGAGTTGGAGAAGAGGCTTACTGACCAATTAGGAGGATGATTTGGAAGAGGGAAAAAAATCTTACTTTCTACCAATGAGTGTAAAATGTGTGTGCAGGTCAGAAAACAGTCAGGGTGGCCTGGGTGGCTCAGTCGGTGAAGCGTCTGCCTTCGGCTCAGGTCATGATCTCAGAGTCCTGGGATTGAGCCCCGCATCGGGCTCCCCGCTCAGCGGGGAGTCTGCTTCTCCTTCTCCCTTTGCCCCTCACCCTGCTCCTGCTCGTGCTCTCTCTCTTTCTAAAAATAAATAAATAAAATCCTTAAAAAAAAAAAAAAGAAAAAGAAAACACTAGTCAGATTAACTTTATGTTCCCGAATTCAAAAATACTAGATCCATTTGTCAACGTCACATGCATGTACACACAAGCACATAGACATACACACTCATGTATACTCAAATTCTATCAGCTGACAGTACTCTTGCCTCTCTGCATAGTGGGGTTTATGCACGAAGAGACCCACATATACATCTCAATATTGAAAAGCTTTAAACGAAATAATAAACTAAGTAAAATCTGTGCTATTCTCCTACCTTGATTCCTAACGACCTGAAAGATCTGCGTGCTTCCTTGCAACCTGGCAGCAAGGAGAGACCTCGTGCCTCGCCGGTACCCCTTCTCTTCTCACCTCTGGCTCTGATCCACAACATGAAGAACCTCACAGACGAGTCTATGGACCCCAGCCCATCCACTCAAGCCTCATCCCCACCCCCTCCCATAGCATCCCTTGGTCCTCAGTGGCAGAGTATGCCCTCAGAAGGATGGAGCAAGAAAGAGGTCCATTCCAATGCAGTACGTGAGCTAAAAGCCTTTCAGGTAGAGAATTTTGGGGATCCTGGGTAGCCAGAAAGTGATCTTCAAAAGGAGTAAAGGCTCAGAATACATACCATCCCTTTACCCCCACAGACTCCTTGCCCATGAGGAGAGAAATAGGACTCTCTACTACCATGGAATGTCATCATCCTCATTACCTGGGAGATTCACATTGCATTTTCATGAGATCCTCAGATGAACTGAATGCACAGTGATGCTTAGGAACTGCTGCCTTAAAGCCTAGAGCCCAAAAGCAGCCTGTCTTGCCTTGGGCCTCAGGTCAGCATGGACCAGAAGAAGTGTGGATCCCTCTCTCCCTCTCTCACCCCAAAGATATACACGGAGTACAAAAGCAATGGCCTGGGACTCTACCCTCATTGCCTGACCACCTCCTGATATTGGATAGTGGCTTATGGTAAATCTTGATCTCAGCCATGAGTCATTCCCAGCCACAAATGAGGTATCCAGTTATTTCAAGTCCATTTTCCTGGCCCTTGAATGCATGTGGGAGACCCTCAGAGACTATCACAAGAAACACAACTTTGATACCAAAGAAAATCCCTTCCTTTGTGACCCCAATGCAAAGTAAGTCAAGAAACTCAAAGATAATCAAAGCGTTTTAAATGGGAAATCAGCTCCCAGATACCCCATAATGGTTTGCAAATGCAGGTTTATCTCTTTCCTGTTTAATTCCCTTTAGTAGGTGCAGGTAGAGAGAGGCCTACTTTATTCCAAAACATCCTTGAGCCATAGCCCCTGGACTCCAGTTACTGAAAACATTACAACATTGATCAGAGCTGATTCTGAGCTAAAGGGTGTCTATTATTGGAGGGCCCTGCTGCTAGGCAACATTAAGGGTGCTAGAGGGACTTTAGAAGGACAATAAGAGGCCCTAAGACAGGAAACAGTCCCCCTGACTATCATGACTCCAAAGACAGATCCCTGAGTGAGGAAAGGCAGAGAGAGGTACAAATACCATATAAGAAAATGAAGACATGGGACACCTGGTGGCTCAGTCGGTTAAGCATCTGCTTTCAGCTCAGATCATGATCCCAGTGTCCTGGGATCGAGCCCTTGTCAGGCTCCCTGCTTGGGGAGACTGCTTCTCCTTCTGCCCCTCCCCCTGCTCATGCTCTCTCTCTGTCTCTCTCAAATAAATAAATAAAATCTTAAAAAAAAAAAAGAAAGAAAGAAAATGAAGACACTAACTTAGAAGAGCCCCTAATTCAGATAGGTTTCCTCCAACCTGCTGAATACTTGATGCTATGGTCTTCAGAAGGATCAAAAGAAATTGACCTCAAGTCTTAGAAAATCTTCTTCTGCCAGGGACACCTCTTCTGATCTAGGTAAGGCAGAAAGGCTGTTTTTGACACCTCCGCAGTTTTATCTTTATAAGGACTTCATTTATACATGTTCCCCAATGTTCAGTATATACGTTGTCATCTGCATTTTCCAATTTATAACCAAATAGAGACATCTGGAAGACGGAATTTTTGTTCTGATATTTAAAGTGGGGAGACATGGTCCAGAAAGTCCATTTTTAGGAAAATGACTAATCGATTAGAGTCACTACTAATAGAAAAGGTTAAATAATTCAAAGTGGAAAGCAGGGAATTATTGAGATAATTTATAATTCAGCCCAAATGTGCACTAGAATGTCTACCTTAAAATCCCAATCCCCTACATCAGTGGTTCTCCAAGTACAGACCCCAGACCAGCAGCATTGACATCACTAGAAAATTGTCAGAAACACAAATTCTCAGACCCCACCTCAAATAGGATCAAAATCTCTGGCCACAGAGCCCAGCAATCTGTGTTTTTGTGGGCGATTCTGATGAACAATAGATTTCACTGCACTGGATCACTGGCTGACAATCCTGGATGCTCATTAGAATTACTTGGGCAACACTTAAACAAGTACCGAGGCAGAACCCACCTTAGACCAATTAAGACACAATCCATTGGGGTGAAGCCCAAACTTCTCGGTAGTTTTTAAGCTCCCCAGGTTGTTCCAGTGTGAAGCCAATGGCTGAGAATCCCTGTGCTGGATAATTTTTAGTGGGCTAGACCTAACTCGCATGTACTTCTAAGCAAACTTTCATCCAAGAATCAGCAGGCAATCATTTACAAACAGGGGTGTATTATAAAAGACCTACGCCATCGAGGTATGATCACAAAGTCCACCTGGGCTTTGGACATATCTAGCTCAAAACTCCTGTATTCCAGCCTACCGAGCATCATTTACACAGCTACAATTATTTCAACCATGGTTAAAAATGAGAAGGGAATTAAATTAGCTTGCAATCTTTTTACCTGTTTCTAGAGGACATGTCACCTGTCACTCGGAATGAGATGTGCTTCTCCCTCTCTCAGGATGTGGTATAATGAGGTCTCTCTCTGAGCTCTGAACGCAGAAATGTATTTATGGCACAAAGGGAGATTTATGTATTTTCTAAAAATCCTGGCAGCCAATAATAGCCTTGACTGACTCTCTAGGGCTCCAAATGCAACTAGATTGTATTTGGATATAAATCTGGATGCATTGTAATCTTAGCCCTGTTTCCCTCCATTAAAGGCCAGATGGGGCAAAAGGGCTTGGAGGGGAAAAGTAATAAAATTATTGATAAAATGCATAAGAATAAAATACTAAGCCAGAGAAGGCCATTTCAGTATAATCTGTGCAAAATTCTCAGAGATACGATGCGTAAGTACCATCTTAGTGACTATGCTAATGAATCCTGGGATAACAAGGATTCTATACAATCACAGCTTGGTGAGTAACATTTTTTTCTCCCTTAATGTCATCGAAAGTTGTAAGGAAAATATATTCAGTAAAGGATTTGTCCCAGGGTAGGGAAGAGATTCCAAAACTGTTTAACATCTGCCATCTGATATTTCCTCTCTCCTCAATCATTTCATAATTCAAGAAAGTATTAATAAAAGAATGAAAAGTGAGGGATGGTACCAATATACTTTGTGCCCATTCTGCAATCGAGTCTCAAGAAGGCTGGGGGCGAGGCAGGTGGTACAGTTCTAGAATCACTGGCTCTGAGGTGTGGCATATATTCCACAGCTAAATATTAGTGCTCAGAAAACAAAACAAAACAAAAAACAAACAAAAAAAGCCTTAGAGTTGCCACAAGGCAGTCTCTGAAAATGTGCCAAATAAGTACCGTAATCACTATAAAAATTCATACAGGGGCATCTTGAGCTGTGTCCTAAATGGTACCAGAATCTGCCAGTTCCATGAGATGTAGCCCCTTCACCAGGATGGAGCATTCTTGGAACTAATTTGTTTTTAGAACTAAACATCTTTCTGCATTATTGAATCCTGATAAATTGTATTCATGACCCATCAATTGGAACAAGCTATAGATTCATGACCACACAGGAGGACACCAGCAGAGGCCCAAATCTGTGGAAGCTGGGTGACAAAAGCCCCAGGGCCATTGTATATGCCCCAACAGAGGGTAGCAGGTCAGCACTGCCATAAATTGCTATCCTCCTGGATGGTGACCTGTATTAGTTTTGGCTACTGCCATTCGGGGACTTGATTAAAAAAAAAAAGTATCTGTCCTATAGAGCAGAACCAAGAGTAGCACAAATGCCCTAAAGACATTTTTCCAACTAAATTACATGCATTTATTTTTCACCATAGGGGTCAGAATCGAAAAGCTAACAGGCTCCAGAGGGACAGTGCATGCTAATTCCGCTCATGGTAAAGGTCCTTTAAAATGCCACTCATGCCCGAAGCACTGATGAGTTTGCGAGTTGCCAGGCTCGAGGTATGCTGCTCACGCTCCCATTGGAACCCATTAGATGGCCTACAGATAGATGAGCTCTGCACAACCACGTATGTATACCCACCATTCAAAAGTTTAAAAAAATTACTAAGCAATTACACAGATTTTCCAGCTCTAACAACAAGGCTAATGGCAGCCCATTTGCAATTGAGTACAGTAGATTAGAATGGCACTAAGAGACCTAAACTGTTTAGCATTGAGCACAAAGCTCCCATGGACCATGTAAATTACAGTCAATTGCAATTCATAGAAAATAACGGTGGGGGGGGAGGGGTTGTGTTTGATGTCACACTCACCTGTGTGGAAGCAGACCATATTCAACCCTAACCTGAACACACCAAAAGCTACAGAGATGCTCTCCTAACCAACTTATGGACTATATAGACTCATAAACACGTTCTTCAGGTACTCATAAAGTAGCATAGACATGCCACGCTGAAAGCAAACCTAGTTTGCCTACCCCTTATTTTACCAATAAGGAAGATCAATGAGACTCCCAAATTTATACATTTGCATACATACGTGTGTATATACCTACACATGCATATATGTGGACACATATACATGCACACTCACACACACATGAGGGTGACCAGCTGTCTCACTTTGCCCCAGGTTTTGCACTCAAAGTCCCATGTCCTGTGGAACCTCTCAGACCTGGGCAAACGGGGACACTTGTTCGCCACAATACACCTCTTTAATGAATGCTATCTAATTTAAAAAGCTTAGGAAGCTGAGTGCTATTAGACACTCTTCCAAAGAGGTATCATGCCAACAAAATTCTCTTCATGGGAAACCTAACCCAATTACCCAGGTTGGGTTCCTCTGGGAACCAAAAACACCGTTTTTATGTTTTCACCATGGGGGTCAGAATCGAAAAGCTAACAGGCTCCAGAGGGACAGTGCAGGCTAATTCCACTCATGGTAAAGGTGCAGACCCTATCCGGGTTACCTATTGTCACATAACTCAGAGCATTTACCACAATTATAATTAATGATCTACTGCACGATGGCTTGTTTCATATCTGTCACTTGCTGCCATAATTTCCTGAAGACAGAGTGTGATCATGGGTTTCTCTACTATTTGCCTGATGACTGGAACAGTCCCTGAGCCATGATAGGCATTCTATAAGTATTTGTTGCACTAAATGAACAAATTAAGAAAAATCAATGGGTGTCCTGGTATGGTCATGGGTTGGGGGTGCTTAAGCTGAGCAACCCCAGCAAAGTATTTCTTTTCTTTACGAATAAGAAAGCCAGAGAATATGCAGTTGCTTTTTCACAAAAACGGCCTCACCCCATCCCACAGCCCTGATCTCCATCTTTGATTACTATGAATAACACTATTACATCTAATAATAATAATCATAGGTATAGCAAGAAAGTTGAGTGCTTTCTTGCTTATACTTACCAACTTTTATGTTGGTAAAGTATAAGGTCGGACTTTCATCCTTTCTTAAGACAGAACCACCATTCTCATAGTGAAGGATATTTGGGGAAGGCTTCTCACTCTCCACTGTGCCATCAGTCATCAGAAGGGACTCATTTCAGGAAGGTTAAATCTATCACTGGCTGCCTATAAAAGGGATGGTGGGCAAGGTCAGGCTGAGCTCCTCTCAGACAGGCCATTAGAAGAGCGCCCAGCACTGAGTAGCAGTCCAAGAACGTTTGTCGGTGGAGAGTGAGAGGGGGTAAGAAAAGGTAATAATTGAAGGAAGAAAGCAAATGATGACTGGGACGATGTTGTGCTTACTTTGTGTCTCCAGTTCTATCAGAGAACAGGAAAGTGCATAATGATACCAAGGGAGAATATGAGAGATTTCCACTCTAAACTCAAGCACAGCTTCCTGAAATCTGAGGACGAGAATCCAAAGTGATGAATGCTTTGTTTCTTGAAAGAAAATTACCTGGTCCATCAGCTCAGCAAATCAACTGAAGTGTCCCGATGTAACACGCTTTTCACCTTTGACTCTGCCTGTCCCCTCCATCCTGCTACAAGAAACCTCAGCATCCAGGGGCCACCTGGCCGCTCTGCGTCTCTCCTTGTCTGTTTCATTTCCTCCTGCAAGACCAGCTGCAGCTCAATTGTGGACCACGTAATTCAATAAATTCGCAGATACGTCTTGAGTCAATTTTAATTCTATTTAAAGGACAGTCGATAGAGTCATCTCTGGGGCTTCCTGAGATGAATTTCATATTCCATACGCTGAACAAAATGGAAGGGAAAAACGCACTTCTCTTTAAAGATATAACAACTGAAGTTTCTAAAGTGTTCCGTGTTGGTCCCACTTCTCCAATTCATCAAGACTCTGGTCCAACTCAGGAGATTATGTAGGAAATCTGAATGGCAAAGGAGACATGAATTTATATATAGAAAGTTTTAGACCAACCATTGTCCTTAGAGTTTGCCAAATGGAACTTGTAGTCAGTTTTTCTCAGGGATTTCTCAGCCTTGTACCTTCCCCTGAATTGATGCTATCCCCTCTGTCTGGGACGCTATTCCTTGCCTTTCCATATGTTCTCGTCCCTCCATGCTTCAAGATCCAGCTCAAATGCCACAGCCACCTCGAACTTTCTTTCCTTTTTTTTTAAGATTTTATTTATTTGGGGCGCCTGGGTGGCTCAATCGGTTAAGTGACTGCCTTCGGCTAAGGTCATGATCCTGGAGTCCCAGGATCGAGTCCCACATCGGGCTCCCTGCTCGGCAGGGAGTCTGCTTCTCCCTCTGACCCTCCTCCCTCTCATGCTCTCTCCCTATCATTCTCTCTCTCTCTCTCTCTCTCTCTCTCAATAAATAAATATCTTTTAAAAAAAGATTTTTATTTATTTATTTGTCAGAGAGAGAGAGAGGATGAGCACAAGCAGGGGGAGTGGCAGGCAGAGGGAGAGAAGCAGTGAGCAGGGAGCCCGATGCGGGACTCGATCCCAAGATCCTGGGATCATGACCTGAGCTGAAGGGAGACGCTTAACTGACTGAGCCATGCAGGTGTCCCACACCTCGAAATTTCTCTTATCGTCTTCCCTCCTTCTCATCCCCACTCCCATGATGGGAGAAACCTCCTGTGAGCATTGCCTCTTGGGCACTTAATTATGCTGTATCTCACACTTTTGCTATTAAATGTATTTGTTTTCTTTTCCTAGTTCATCTGCAAGCTCCTTGAGGGCAGGGTGTATAGATTTGATTTCCTTTGGTATTCTCCTGGATTAGTCAGGTTTTTAGACTATGAGTTTGCTGTTGTAATGATGTATAGCAAATATGCCCAAAGTTTCACTGCCTTACAACCAACATTGATTTTCCTCACTTGTGAGTCTGACCATCAGCTGGGGCAACTTTTCTCGAGGCTGCGGTCTCTCAGTCTGGGACCCAGGCAGAAGAAGCAGAAGCAACCTGGGGCAAGCTTTTCCTTTGGTGAATAACAGGGGAGCATAGGGTCAGGCTAAGCCACACGAGTATATTTAAAGCCTCCACTCATGTCACATCTGCTCCCACACCATTGGCCAAAGCACGTCATGTGGCCAAACCCAATGTCAGCAGCGAGGGAATGTATACTCTGCGCTGCAAAGTCACATGGATGCATAATTCTACCCCATTAGAATTCACCCCCACAGCCTGGCGGCTTCTCGTGATACCTGCCTGAGTATCTAGGAAGTCCAGGGGATGTCACACCTATTCCTAGGAAGCTTAAGCATGCTGCCCCACTGCCTGTACTTGGCTCTATGCACGTCTGGAAGTTGTTTGAGGGTTCAACACACAAGCAAGCAAGTAGGGCCTAGAAAGTGGCTCTGTATGTAACACAGTCTTAGCCCTTGGTGCTTCCTAACCCGATGCGTATACACAAATGGGTAAAGGGGTGACAGGAGAAAGCAGAACAGCCAATGCTAAATGATGGTTGAAAAGTTTTGGGAGAAAGTAATCCATTTTCAAACACCAGTACTAGCAAGAGCATCGCCACTGGTCCTTATTGCTGGAACTCTGGAGATGAAAACAGAATCTTTGTTATCTAAGATTTTCATCTACTCCTGCTGCTTTTCCCCACCTGAAGGGCTAATCCTCTGCTGGCCTCGTCATAACCGCCTCTGTGGCAAGACTCACTGCAGTGGCCAAATACTCGATTGTGGGTTCAGGTGGTGAATGACCAGCAGGTGTGTTTGAAACAGACAAACAACTATCATCCCAACTACTCCAGCACTGTAAAAAAAAAAAAATAAAAAGAGGGAAAGGCAGACAGATTCTCTAGGGAAGAGCCTCTTGCATATACTTGACTTAGCCAAGTTCAAAGTGTTCTCCCTACATTAATTCATGAATACTGAAGTATAAGTAGAATGGAAAGAAGGTTCAGCACACACCTGCTCTTCCTCAAAAGGATAAAAAATAGGGGCCTAAAAGAGACCAGTCATTTTCGGAAGGCCAATAGGGATTCAGCGATTGGGCAAGGTCTAGCATGACCAGATGGTGGTTCCCAAACGCGCTACGCTTGTTTGCCAGACCACACTCTGGAAAGTGTTATTATTTTTTTTTAAAGATTTTTATTTATTTATTTATTTGAGAGAGAGAGAGAATGAGAGACAGAGAGCATGAGAGGAGGAGGGTCAGAGGGAGAAGCAGACTCCCTGCCGAGCAGGGAACCCGATGCGGGACTCGATGCAGGGACTCCAGGATCATGACCTGAGCCGAAGGCAGTCGCTTAACCAACTGAGCCACCCAGGCGCCCTGGAAAGTGTTATTATTAAGGCACTTATTTTCTTTTTTCTTTTTTTTTTTTTAAGTGTAGGATACATTATTGTTGACTCTCGATAAAGCGCTTACAGGAAAACATGGGGAGAAGACCCATGACATTGATCTTGGCAATGAATCATGGATAGGACACCAAAAGCATGGACAACAAAGAATGAAAATAGACAAGTGGGACTCCATCGAACCAAAAAGCTTCTGCACAGTGAAGAAAATAGTCAAGCCAGTGAAAAGGCAACCTATGGAATGGGAGAAAATATTTGCAAAGCATATATCTGACCAGGGGTCATCTCCAGAATAACTCTACCCTTTCTTGCCTTCATGTCTGAAAATACTGCTGCTGGGGAATGGAGGATCCGAGCCGGTGAAGCTGAGATGGCCCCAAGCAAGCCCCTGGGGTGAGCACTCCAGGTCCGGGCAAGGCTCTCAGGGAGGTCGTGAGAGAGCAGGACAGGACAGAAGAGGGTGCCAGAGAAGACTGCAAGTTCCAGCAGAGTCCCACAGAGGGGCATGTTAGCCTGATCTCACTGGGACGCCTGGAAGGCAACCCATGCCTGAGAATCTAGGGCAAGGGAGATGCGGATTTCCTACTGCTGCACCTGTCAGCTATTAACATGTTAAGAGCCACCTCCAGGAGGAGTAAAGCCAGCTCCATTGAAAGCCAAGGTCAGCCTCTTAAGATCTCCCTTGGCTGACTGTCGTTAAGTACGCAGAAGCCGGGGTGCACACAAGGAGCCCAAAGACATCAGGTGGGGTATCAGCATTGTAAGCTGAAGGCACTTATTTTCTATTGGATGTCATTCCAGTCAGTGTCCAGGTAGGTTTTTAGTTGTACAATAAAGTCCAGCTTTGTTGTTTGATCCTCGATCCCAGCTTTCTAAATTCTGTTTGCTCCTGTACACTCTAATCCACGCTGCTGACCGCTCAGCAATTAGTCAAGGCGGTCCCGGCCCTTAGTGTAAATTAATGAGGTTCTACCAGAATGGGCTTCTGAGGTTTTGATGAGACATGAGAATGGTTCTCTCTGCCCTCCTCCACTCCCATGATATATGATCAATTTATTTAACTCAAATTGCATTTTCAATAGCCCTCTCTTCCCAGAGTCAGCAAGTCTGCTGTAACTTACTCTTGAGAAAGGGAGTGACAGGGTGGTGTGGCGGGAGATAAGCCGGGTAGGAATCGGAGTGTTTTCTTGTATGTTACCTTGAATAAAGCACAGTGACATTTTGAGCACAGACAACAATGTCAGTGGCAGCCACGGTCCTCTCAGCCAGGAACAATTACCTGGGGAGCATGGTGTTGCGAGGGCTTTCTGTGAGGTCTCCCAATGTGATGTTATTGGAATAATTAATGTATATCAAAGTGGAGCCTTGCCCAAGTGGATATTTAAACAGTATACCATGTTCCCTTGTCAGATGGTTTCTTTTTAATGGTGCAGAAAGCCCAAGTGAACATTTACTTCCCTATTATGCCTTAGAAATGAACTTAAACGTCACTAATAATAGCATCACTTTAAAACATAAAGTTGAGACGACATATTCTCCAGTGTCACCACTATGGCATATTTGTCTTCTGCTTAATTTGCCCTCACTGTGTATTATTAGGAGTTAACACTACAGTTTTGTTTAATAACTGGCTTCACCACCCATGGCTGACTCCAAACTGATCACTTAGGCCTGCTGATGAAAGTCCTAATTCATCCTTGTTAGAGCAATTAGAGGGAAATTGGATAACCGTGCCTCTTCTTGCAAAGGTCTACATGCAGCTATAGCCTATCCCCCAAGAGGTTAAACAAACGCTCACTTTGGCTGCAAGTGAAATAGATACTTTCCTTGTAAGTGAGATAGTACCAAATTAATGTAGACTTCAAGAAGTTTTTAAGCGGGAGCTGGAGCTCGGTGTCTATTCTCCTCACTCCGTTCCTCTCTCTGCACACGGCCAGGTTAAATGTTCTCTGCCATTAGAAATCAATTATGATTCCCTGCTATGTTGCATATGCATGAGTTACACCTCAGCATACTGACTTCAGCTGCCTTTTCTTCTTGCCCTTGACATTCGAGTAGCAATTTGAAAGTGGAAAACTTCTCAGACCATTACGACACACCCTGTTTCAGACTGCTTACATTGGCCTGATGGGAGTGTAGCCATATACGGCTTTGTTTCTGACTGGGAAGATGGTGTTTCTGCTGCCGATGGATTTAACCAGATGGGTATTGGGGAGATTTAACCAGGTTCAGGTATTGGGGAGAGGGTTACAATAGGCTTGAGACTAGGGATGGGAGAAGAAACGCAGAAGTTAGACGAGGTGTGAGGAGAGATGTCTGCTGGGTCGTGGTGGAGTTGGTATGGACCCAGAGAACAAAGAGAAACGAGAAACAGGTACCACCAAAGTATTGTGAGATTTCTAATCCCTGGGCCAACGTTTCTGCTAATTTTGCTGTGAGCCTTGGGTATGTCATTTAACTTCTTGGGTCTCTTATCTGTTTTCTTATCTGTTAAATGAAGCACTTGTGATCTCAAAAGTTCCTGCTGATTCTGTAACTGTTAAGAATGCTTTTTGCCACAAGTTACAGAACAAATAGGTTTGTTTGTGCCACATCACAAGAAATCTAGAGATAAGTGGCTCTTGACATTTGTTCAGAGGCTTGCAGTTTCCTGAAATCAGCACCTCTGCAGTTCTTTGGAGCTTTTTCTCGTCTTGCCACCTGATGGTCACCCAGGTGGTGGCTGCCTTTCAGCTGTGACATCCATGTTCCAGCTGAAACCAGAACAAGGGGACAAGCAAGGAATCAGCTCTTCCTGAGGCTCTGTCTTTTTTTGGAAAGAGATGCTCTCCTAGCAGATTTCCACCTACACCTGGTTTCTCTAGAACGTGCGCTTAGCCACCCATGGGTACAAGAGAAGCTGGAAACTGTTCCATTTTCCAGTCTCTGCAGAAAAAGAAGCAAAGTAGAATGGTGTTGAGATGGGTGCTAATCAACCTACAATATCTGCCATGGGCTTGGAGGCTTGGAATGGGCTATCCCACCTCAGCTTGCCTATCACTTTGCCTGTCTCGGACACACAGAGTAAGGCAGTGACTAAGCATTGTTACTGCTCATAAGCATTCCCGAGGCTTCTCCCTTTCCAGCCACATTGGAGACAGGTGTAGCCAGGTAACTTGCTCTGGCCAGTAACATACATGCAGACGTGATATGCATCCATTCCAGATGAAAACATTTATAAGCCAGTGTGCATTCTTAGTTTCTCCTCATCTCCCTACCCCTATATCTAAAGATGTTCCAGATGGCAGAAGCTCCATCAGCCTGGGTCTGAGGTGAGGACGAAATGGAGCAGAGCCCCTGATGTTACACAAGGGATGTGCAGGAGGAGTGTGACTCGAGGAGTTGCTAGTTATCATAGCATAACCTAGGATGTCCCTACTGAAACAGAGGGGCAGGGAGGATAGGCTTATTCTCTGGAAAATTCCACAACTCTCATCAGGCCCCCGTTTGAAGTCCAGCATCTCCAGCTTGTGGTCCTGATTTGGATCATTTCTTTGGCTCCTTCCTTCACTTCTGCCCTGCAGTCCTAAGAGCTCCCCAAATGACCAAGCATTACACTAGCCGAGGAGACACAGTGGCTGGAAGTCTGCTGAGATGAGTGCCTCTCAGAGCCCCGCAGCTTTGTGCTGTGATGGCGCCACACGGAGGTCTTCCTTTCGGCATCCTTTTGTGAGGTTTCTCACGGGCTCCTCAAAGCAGGAGAGAATGGGGATGTTTCACAGGCCACAGCACTTGAAATCATTTTTGTGCTGCAGTAAATCTGATAATGATAATGGCAATGGTTTTGTAACAAAGTTGCATGCGATCCATTACCACCGTGATCACCGTCACCACCATCACCATCATCATTATTACGGTCACCTCTAATAACAGTTCACACTCAGGCGCCTGGGTGGCTCAGATGATTAAGCGTCTGCCTTCGGCTCAGGTCATGATCCCGGGGTCCTGGGATCGAGCCCCGCATCGGGCTCCCTGCTCTGCGGGGGGCCTGCTCCTCCCTCTCCCACTCCCCCTGCTTGTGTTCCTGCTCTCGCTGTGTCTCCCTCTGTCAAATAAATAAATAAAATCTTAAAAAAAAAAAAACAGTTCACACTCAGGGAGCACACCCATTGGGCTGAGGGCTGGAAACGTGATCTCTTCCCACTGAACATACATCTTTAAGAAGCCACGGGGATAAGCAAGTCATTGAAACCCCAAGAAAAATGGATATTCCTCACTTATAAATGCAAAGAAAGGCAGAGTAGGGATTGATCAGGCATTCAGGAAAATTATTCCTTACTCATTTATAGGTTTGTAGGGTTCTCTTTTCTCCAATTTACTATTAAAAATAAAGAACATGTATATGCACTTAAGCCCTTCCTATATTTTAATGAACCCGGAGAGACCAAGTTTGACCTAAGAAAAATCTCCGTCATGGTCAACTTGCCAAAGCCAAGTGCATGGGTGCGGTAAGTTACATCACAGGCACCAGTCGCTCTAGTTAGAGGAGGATGTGAGGCAGGGTATGCTTCTCCTGCCCTGTGGGAGCTATCTGCTTATTTGGAAGGAGAGAAAGGAACAGGCAAACAGGAATGGCTAAATAACATTAGGCTATTTATTTGCAAATATGAACAGTCCTGTGGTGTGTGTTATGCAGGAACACGTTGGATAGGAAAGACGCAGCAGGGCTGGCCACAGCAGTTTACCAGCCTGGAACTCCTCATTTCCGGCTACAAACTCTCACATGTCATCGGACACATTAACACTTCATGTCCTTCCTGACATAGCTTGCTAACAGACTGAGCTTTGCCCAGGACTTGTCTTACACCTGTGTGAGCAGTCTCGATCGCCTCTGAGCATTCTGAGGAGCTGTGGGCTTCTTCCCCATTCTCTGGTCCAGGGGCTGGCAGAGTCCATGGGCGTATAGATTATAAGTGTGGTCAAGTCCCCTAAGGGCTTGAAAATATCATTGAGAGGCCAGTTTCCCTTTGAAAGGAAATATGGGCATCGTGACTCCTTCCTGGGATGCTGCTTTTCTTAATCTGTTTTTTCTTTACCAGTTTTTCCATTCATATTTTTTTTTCTGTTCAAAGATACCACACTGCATTTAGTTGCGTCTCCTTCGTCTCCTCCAACCTGTGATCATTTCTCGGTCTTTCTTGTTTTTCACAACTGTGGCAGTTTTAAAGAGTACTAGCCAAGTATTCCATAGAATACCCCTCAATTTGGATTTACCTAATTTTTTTTCAGGATTAGATTGGAATGATGGGTTTTTTAAATGAATATCACAACAGGTAAAGGGCCCTCTCGTCACGTGTCAGGGGATACATGGTGTTAACATGACCTATCACTGGTCACGTGAATGTGGATCACATGGCTTAGGTGGGAGCATCCAGTTTCTCCACTATAAAGTTATAGTTGTTCTGTTTCTATCTAGTTGTTCGGCTCTATTATTTGGAGGTTCAGTCCACACTCAAGAAGAAGGGAATTAAGCTCCACCGCCACTTCCTAATCTACATATACTATTTAGAATTCTTTTGCAAGAAATCCCTTTGGCACCATTTATTTATTTATATTAGTAGGAACTACATCTGTTTTAGACTTTGGGTTATAATTCAATACTATGTTATTTATCTTCTTGCTCAAAGTATTCCAGCTTTGGCCACGGGGAGTGCTTTCAGGATGACTCCTGAGTTTTTTTGATAAGCCTCCATTTTTCTTCCTTTCTTCCTGCCTCCCTCCCTTTCTCTCTCTCTCTCTCTCTCTCTCTTTCTCTCTTTCCCTGGAAAATTTTCAGCACTTCCTAGCTGGCAGTTCAAGATGCTCCAAGCTTACCTTGCATGTTCCCTGCCCCAGCCTTATCAGCAAGCATTTGTCCAAAGAACCCTAGTTCCTTTTATTGGAGAATGGTATATAGAAACCAAATCCTGTCCTGAGTGTGCTTCTAGCTGCTGGGATGTCATTGCCCCTAGACCATGCATACTAATGCATGTATGCCTGCATATATGTATCTGTCTGTATCCATGTGTGTGTATATCGATAAACCTGAGTTCATACCGTTGCCTCTGGTATGAGCCAACACCACAGGATTCATTCTAGCCTTCCACCCTTACTTATTGGAAACTTGCTTCTCTGATGGTTTATTCCCATTATCTAAAACCCATTTATTTATTTGTCCAACTCTTAACCTCATTTTAAGTTTCTCTCTAATCCTTGAGTCTCAGTCGGTTTGCTATGTATAATCTCCCAGCATGCCTTGCATATCTTACTCATCATATCTGGCACAGAGTGGCTCTTTGACATCTGCCTCCCCTGCCGTGTTGAGTTACCTCGATGGCAGGACCATGCTGACTTGCTCTTTGTTGTGCACTGTGGATTTACTAAATGAATGAAAGAGAGAAGTAAGAAGTCTAGGCGACGGTTGCCTTTACACAGGTCTGTCCAGGCTAGAGTCCCATTGTACAGATGGAAGGATGCCTGACCACTCTTTAACACTCAACACATTACCCTGTTTTCCCATCTTCAGAGCACTTATCTGCCATTATCTCAATTGTTTTCTGTCTCCCCCTACTAGACAGTAAGCTCCACTTGGGCAGAGACCTTGCCTGTCTTCTTTACCTCTGTATCCTAGAACAGTATTTGGTCCAAAGCAGATTCTCGATTTTAAAAAATTGCTGAATAATGAAAGCACTGTATTATTAGCAGTAAGTGGGAATGTTACTAAGATTATTGGTTTTCTTAAATTCTATCAATGCAGATATTAACCAGATGTGTGATTAGAATGGTTATTTTAGAAATCTGTTTTGGTGACCTTATCATACAAGTGTGTATCATACAAATAAAAAAAGACCTAAACAAAGAAAGATCAAAGTAAAACAGAAGAAAAGAAAAATAAACAAAAGCCCTTAAGAGCCAATGTTAGGTTGCAAACAGAAAATAACTTGTTACAGATGCAGGTCTTAGAGGTCAAAGTTCACGTCATTTACAGGCAGGTTAGGGTTTTCTGACCTTTTTCTCTAATGCTCTTCATATGTATTTGCACAACATTGTCTGTGCCGACTGCTGGTTTATGCTCTTTTCCATTTCCCCTCTATCATCTATCTTTCCCTCCCACAAAACTTATGAAACTTATGGAAAAATATAAATCATTCAAAACACAAACTAACTGGAGAGTTGCCGGTTGAAGTAAAAGAGGAAAAGGTTTGCCCGGGGGGCCGGCGGGGCGGGGGCGGGGATGATGGTCAGGCTTGCAGATTTCCCCTGTGGATGACTTCAGTCCTTTGTTCTATTCCGGAGTCCTTCTTTCTGGCATCATTGATTTGTAAATGGCCTCACTTTAAGAATTGAAGCTTATTAATTTGGACATTTTTAAGTCAATGTTAAGTAATTTTGGAGTATGCCAGGAAAACGTTTACTTTACCACTATTTGAAAGAATTGTTTTCTGCCCTGTGGGGTGTACAACCTGGCCATACATCAGGGTCACCTGAGACACTCACTAAAATACAGATTTCTGGACATCACCCTAGACTGACTGAGCCGGACTCTGCAGAAGTTCAGCCTTCGAATAAGGGCTTCCAACCCATTCCCCCAGGTGATTCCTAGGCCAGCAGCTCAGCCTTAGCCCAGACCAACTACATATCATAATACTGTAAATGAGCTTGTAATGGTACTGCTTAAGCTAAATAAAACAGTGTTTTCAAGAACTGGAATTCTGTTTATTCAAACCTCCAATTAATTAATTTTTAAATATTATTGTTAAGTAAAGGAAGCCAAACTTGTTTCTTACCATGATCTATAGGAAGAAATATATTTCACCTTGTGTTCCTGGATACACACACATGCATGCATGTGTGGGCATGTATATAAACCAATAGAAAACTCACAAAATAGGGGCACCTGGGTGGCTCAGTTGGTTAAGCGTCTGCCTTCGGCTCAGGTCATGATCTCAGGGTCCTGGGATGGAACCCTGCTGACTCCCTGTTCAGCAGGGAGTCTGCTTCTCCCTCTCCCTCTACCTGACACTCTCCCTGCTTGTGCGTGCTCTCTCTCCGTCAAATAAACAAAATCTTTAAAAAAAGGAAATTTATGGGGTGCCTGGGTGGCTCAGTTGGTTAAGCGACTGCCTTCGGCTCAGGTCATGATCCTGGAGTCCCGGGATCAAGTCCCACATCAGGCTCCCTGCTCAGCAGGGAGTCTGCTTCTCCCTCTGACCCTCCTCCCTCTCATGCTCTCTGTCTCTCATTCTCTCTCTCGCAAATAAATAAAATCTTAAAAAATAAATAAAGAAAGAAATAAAGGAAATTCACAAAATAATATAAAGTAAAAATGCAATTAATATTAATCATGATTTTCATATGATCAAATTTTAAATATCAAATAAAATATAGAAATCATCTCAAATAAACAATATAAGAATATTCTAGTAAAAAAATCCATAAATATTGATTTTGTGACCCACTAAGGAGATGCATTCTGTGGTCTGAAAAACACTGAACTAGGGGAGCCTGGGTGGCTCAGTCAGTTAAGCATCCAACTCTTGGTTTTGGCTCAGGTCATGATCTCAGGGTTGGGGGATTGAGCCCCGCATGGGGCTCCACACTCAGCAGGGAGTCTGCTTGAGATTCTCTCCCTCTCCCCCTTCCCCCCTCCCCACTCATGCTCTCTCTCTCTCCTTCTATCCCTCTCTCAAATAAATAGAGGGGGCACCTGCGTGGCTCAGTTAGTAAAGTGTCTGCCTTCCGCTCAGGTCATGATCCCAGGGTCCTGGGATCGAGCCCTGCTCGAGCTCCCTGCTCAGCGAGGAGTCTGCTTCTCCCTCTCCCTCTGCCCTTCCCCCCACTCCTCCTCGTTCTCTCTCTCTCTCTCTCTCTCTCTCTCTCTCGTGCTGTCTCTCAAATCAATAAAGAAAATCTTTTAAAAAAAGAAAAAAGAAAAAGCACTGAACTAGTCCAGCCCTGGTAGCCCTGTGTGTTATTCCAAGCATTACAAAGTACTTAAAAATATCACAACTGCATTTTAAAAAATTCAAAATTTGGAAAACGAGCTCAAATTCTGAGATGCTCTTGGATTTTGAAGCTACTTCAAGAACTTTTGATAAAAAAAAAAAAATACCTGTTACAGTGTTTGACTGTTCAAACTACTATTAACTTTTTAACTCTAAAACTCACAGATCTCATTTCCCATCATGGGTTTTCTGCTACTTATTCCATCTCCTCTCTCAGTTTGGAGAGAGGTTCTCAGGTATCATTGACTCCGTAGAGACTAGAGTAGAAGTGACTCCAGCCACACGTTGTAGACGTGTGCTATAACAAACTGTGTTCTCCGCTGATGTCCATTGCACCTTGTGCTTTCTTGTGGACAACTCATTTCGGTAAAACAGGCAGCAATATCACTTTTGATGTCACCTATCTGGTCCAGAATTCTGCTGAATTCCTCCCGACTCTGCAAAGTCTTAACCAAACGAACTCTGTCCAAACCAACTATCCTAGACACAAATCTTTTCTTTTCATTTCCTGTTCAAATGCTGTCTTGTCCTTCTCAGGCTGCTAACTGTGCTCATCCGTCTTGCTCACCCTTGCTTCTTCTAGCTGTCCTTCATGTTGCCAAGTTCATGGGACCAGGGACAATAACTTCACCTTGCTGAATAATAGTATCAGAGATGCTGATACTGATGATGATCCAGTAAATGTATTTCAATCCCTCCTCCAGCACCTTGTGATACCCCAAGCTTACAAAAATACTATAGACAGAGACTCATTATTTTAGGCTAGAGGAAACAGGGGGAAAAAGGAGGCATTCTTTAAAATCTGAATTAAATATACATGATAAAGAAGTTCAGCTTAATTTTTTAATACAATTAATAATAAAACCCAGGTTTAAAAATTATTGTTGAATATAGATCCTAAGGGACCCGCTTTAACGTAAGTAAATGCTATATGCTTGGCAGTTCACATTTGATCTTAAACCAATGTTAAATGCCAGTTTTCATAAATAGTAATGGAAATAGCTAACTTTTATCAGATGCTTATTGTAGATTGCTTTATTTAAGCCTATCTACAGTGCACTATAATTACACCCATTTACAGATTCGAGGTTGAGATGTCAAGATGTAACCAACCCCAGGATGCCTGGGTGGCACAGTTGGTTGACTCTTGGTTTCAGTTCAGGTCATGATCTCAGGGTCGTGGGATTGATCCCCACATTGGGCTCTGAGCTGGGCACGGAGTCTGTCTGCTTGGGATTCTCTCTCCTTTCTCCCCCTGCCCCTCCCTCTTGTGCTCTCTCTCTCTCTCCCTCTCTCTAAAAATAAATAAATACATCTTTTAAAAAAAATGTAACTTGCCCAGAGGTGAATAGCTAAGACATCCTGGGACACAAACCCTCATTTCAGAGCCCTTGCTCTTAACTTCACTTCCTAAAACTTTATTTATTCCATTAACTCGCTTTGTAACCCCTGTATAAATAAATTGAATTCCAAAGCTTTATCTAAATCATGAAGGCTTTGGAAGGAGAGTGGTCACAGTTGGTAACATGTTACTGTAACTGCCTTGGGATCTAGGAAATGAAGGACTGAATTGCTAAAAAATGGCCCCATCATTTCAGGATTTGAAAACAATTCCTCTGTGAACCTTTATTTTCAACTCTCATAAATATTACCGTATCAGTTCTGTGGGGATCCCACTTGCTCCCACCTCACTTTGGCTCAGAGGAGAGTCATTTTGGAAAGTTCCAGCTGAAGCCAAGGTGCCCTTTGTGAGTTATAGGCCTGAGAAAAATTAACGTGTTTTGGTTTGCTTGTTTTGTTTTGTTTTTAAAAAGTCAAGACCTTTTTTCCCCAGCTCCCCATAAGTCACAAATAGCTTTTCTTTCAAAGTTCAACCTTGTCAGGCCGTTAATCCTCCATGAGGAAAAGTGCATGTGATAGGTTTGGAAAGGTTTAGCTTTCAAATAAGGAAGTTATTAACTTTTACATTCCTGTTTGGTGCCTTCTCAATGGTTCTAGGAGTCTCTGGGGGACTAAGAATCCCAGAAGCTCCCGAACTGAGGCAGCTACAAAAACCTTTTCCTCTGTGACCGCCTGCTCTTTGCTGGCTACTTTCTCTGTTAGGAGAGAAGTTCCCCCTTGCAGGGGAAGTCACTGCAGGGCAAGGGGCAGGTTGGGGAAAGGGGTAAACTTCAGAAAGGACACTGAGGGGCTGGCCAGCCTCCTGGGATGGAGGCAACCTAGACTGGGAAGCATGGCAGGCGGGTCTCAGGATCCAAGGAGTGACTCACAGGAGACTTCCACTCATGGGGGCTGAGGAACGTAATTTAGGCCTCAAATATCTTCGGGTATATTCCCCTTCAGCTTCATTATCTATTCTTTCATGAGGATATTACTAAACCAGACTTTCCATGGCTGCTCTGGAAGGCGTATGGAAAACAATGGAGATTTAAAATCAGAAGACCGGGTTCTGAAGCTCAGCTCCAGTTTAAGGTAAGTCAAGACTCCTGAGCTGGTATTTCCTCACCTATAAGATGGGGATAATAAGATTTTTATGAAGTTAGGGGTGTCTGGGTACCTCAGTTGGTTAAGCATCTGCTTTCGGCTCAGGTCATGATCCCAGGGTCCTGGGATCGAGCCCCGCGTCGGGCTCCCTGCTCAGCGGGGAGCCTGCTTCTCCCTCTCCCTCTGTCTGTCGCTCTGCCTACTTGTGCTCTCTCTCTCTCTGTCAAATAAATAAATAAAAATCTTACCAAAAAAAAGATTTTTGTGAAATTAGCAATAGCTGGTGTTTATTGGATGCTTACTATGTGCCAAACGCTGTGGGCGTTTTTTGCTGTTTTTATTTAATCCCTAGGTAATCCTAAGAGGTACACACTGTCTTTATCCTCACTTTCCAGGTGAGGAAGCTGAAGTTGACAGAGATGAGATAATCGTTTGCCCAAGAGAACAGAGAGGGTTTCCAGGCAAGGACAGTTGAGAGCCCATTCACTTAGCCATGGAACACATGGCCTCCTGAGGTAATGAATAGGAGAGTGTCTTATAAATTCTAAAGGGCTGCACAAAAGCCATTCTTTTTCAATACGTGGCATCCTGAGTAGAATTCCAGACTCTTTTTTTTTTTTTTCAGACTCCTGAAGTGACCTCAAACTAAACCTAGCAAAGCAGGAGGAACCATGAGCCCCTGGCAAGTGATTTTGTGTAACGTGGTGCTTCTTAAACTTTAGCAGATTTCCTAAGAATTACACGGAGGGGTTCCTAAAATATAAATGATTGGGCCCCAAGCCCAAAGTTTCTGCTTCAGTAAGTCTGCAGTGGGGCTCAAGAATTTGCATTTCTCACAAGTTCCCAGATGGAGCTGATGTTGCCAACCAGTACCCCACTTTGGGCACCACTGGTATAGTGGTTTAAACCATGGGTCTTGGCACCAGAATTGTGTCTTGCTCCTTGCTGACTTATGTTCTCTGGGTCTCAATCTTCTCATCTACAAAATGTAAAGAGTACTGATATCTACATTGTAGACTTTCAATGAGGGTAGAAACAGTATAACACCACTAGACTCCGATCTGGACTATAGGAAGCATCATGGCGGCTGTCGTGTGTGTGGGCACCCTGTCTTCTGCAGACCCAGCTTTGCATTCTTTAAGGAACTGAACCACCAAATCCTGAAAGAGTTAAGTAGACCATTGTAATTTTGTCTTTTAAAATCTGTAGTTTCAGTTTTCATCGAAAGGAGGATGAAGTAATATTAACATGTTGTATCAGTCAGGGTCTCAATAGGAAACAGATGGTACACTCAAAATAGGAAAGTTCCAGGAGGGTTTATTTACAAAGGGACTGTTTCTAATGTGTAGGTGTTGAGGAACCACAAGGGATAGTACTGTAACCTGGAGCTTAATAGTAGGTAAGCTGATATCACTCTGAGGCCAGAAGGAATAAGAAGGGAAGAAGCAGTTATTGGAGCCAAGATGTGAAAGAACTCTTTAGAGTCTGCTGCCTTGAAAGCAGTGATCTAGGATCAAGGAATACAACCAGTAGACTACCCAGCAGGGAAGAAAGCCCAGAGAATTGATACTCACTCTCCTCCCTCCCTCCATCACCTGCCAGAGCTCCCAACTAAGTGCAAAGTTGGACTTTGTTCAGTCCAACAATGACCAAACCCAACTGCAAGCCAGAGGGCATGGGAACCGAATGAATCCAGCAAACATGTGTTGGCATATATTATACCATTTAATCCTTCTGTCAGCCCTATTTTCTGCCCACTTTACAGATGAAACAGAATTAAACTAGTGTAAGTAACTTTCCCAATGTCACACTATTTGGAAGTAGCTGGGTATTCAAAGCCAGACAATCTTATTCTGGAGCCTGTCTATTCACCAACTACAGTAGAGAAAGCTTCTGGAGAGAAATAAAAGAAACTGAAATGTTTATTCTTGGTTAGTACAAAAACAAATACTGTAAACTGTGGCTATTATCTAGTAGGGGAATCTAGGGCCTCAGTGACCTCAATCTGTCTTTTTAAGTTTTAAAAATACAAATAAAAGGAAACAACGTTTTCTGTACACCACTATTATAAGCTGGTAAAATATGCATATGGCAATTGATAGAGTTGGCAATAATAGGACATTAGGATGATAAATGATTTTCTTTTTATTTTCCCCATTTGCTGAAGTTCTCTAACATGGCCAGATTGAACTTATATCTTTTAGCATAAAAGCAATCAAATAAAATTTTTAAAAATAAAGTAAAATGGTGAACCAGACAATCTCTAAGTTCCCTTGAACGTTTTATGAGCTGACAATCTTGATGTCAATCTATCTCTCCTCTTTTAATATTAAAGCCATCCTGCAAATATGAATAAAAGTCCAGAGAATCCATGTCAAGTCTGTAGGTCCCATTCTTAAAAAAAAAAAAAACTGGGGTGGTAGGGGTGAACTGAAAGAGGTAGGGCAAAAAGGCAATGAAGCCCCCTCTGGCTACCTCTGATCCATCTTCTGTAGCATTTCTGTGACTTTTAGAAAGGTCATAGAGATTTAGAATAGGGCTGGACAAAACTGATATGGGGAGATAGCATGCTGTGGAAGCATCCCTGATAGAAGCTGCCACTGGAAGCTTATTTCTTGAGATGAGAGTTGGAGTGTCCCCATGATGGGCATCTGGCTTGGTGCATGGGCATCGCTAACAGTGGCCACAGGTTCTGGAAAGGCTTCCAGGGGAGGCGTGGTTTGAGATGGACCTGAAAGGATGGATCAAATGTTGTGTGAGTGAGACACAAGCAAGAGAATTCCAAGTAGCAAGACTAATACAAATCAAGAAAGGAACGAGGCCAAAGGTGTAGGCCAAAGGATGAGCTCCACCAGAATAGCTCATAAATTTTTTTTTTTTTAAAGATTTTATTTATTTATTTGACAGAGAGAGACACAGCAAGAGAGGGAACACAAGCAGGGGGAGTGGGAGAGGGAGAAGCAGGCTTCCTGCGGAGGAGGGAGCCCGATGCGGGGCTCGATCCCAGGACCCTGGGATCATGACCTAAGCTGAAGGCAGATGCTTAACGACTGAGCCACCCAGGCGCCCCTAGCTCATAAAATATTTGCAGGCGATACAAGGGAAACAAAGTCAGAGAGACTGGGTGGCGCCATGTTGTGGAGTAGCATGGAAACCACAGCAAAGAGTCACCGGAGGTGATTGTACAGAAGATCTGCCCTCCAAGAAGAAAATTTGGCCAAATGTGAAGACTGGATCTGTGTGGAGACAGTTAGGAGGTGGGGAGACCAGGCGAGGTTATCTCATTGATCTTAGCAGGAAGTAGTATGTCCTGAACTAAGGAGGCAACAACTAGATTAAGAGATAAAACCTAAGTGCTTTGACAGCTTCCGTATATGTCCCCATATTGAGTGACATCTTTTTATAGTCATAAGCAGTCAAGATGTGGACATGGAGTTTCTCAGATTGAACTCAGCCCATGTTGTTCTCAGCGTGATGCAAGGTGAGAGAACATTTGCAAGTTGCTAATGGACAGGTATGTAAATTCTCACAAAAGAAGATTGCACCGGCAGGAGCCAGTGACACAGCGTGTGACCAGTTAATGATAGACTTCTGATTCCCCAAAAGGCGATTACTAGGTGAAACCGACCAGGAGGTAGAGCCGGAATCCAATGTACATTTCTCCTCCTTGACACTTACGGCTGCCAGCATCTGGGAGAGTCCCTAAACCACCACTCACTTGGAATTCAAGGTTCTGCAACCCTGAAACCATGTTTAAAATTGCTCCCCACACAGTATACAAACAGGCCCTTAGAGCAATTAAAGTCCTGGGCCTCTGCTCTCTTGCAGACTAATTGGCCAACATGCAGCATGTGGCATGGGGAGTCTAATTTCTCAGGGGGCAGCAGGCTCTTCAGGCCTTCTGACCCAGATCCACAGCACAGAGATTGCTCACCCGGCACCAACTCTGGTGAGCGGGTGGGCCCAGAGAGGCCCGGTACTTCATCCGTCAGATGGAGACCTTGCTGCCCCATACTGTGGGAGGCAGATGGTTTCCTCTTTAATTGTTGAAGATGAAGGTTTGCAAACGAAAAAATAAAAACACCTCCCCCAGGCAATTATGGCCAATCAAATCACAGGCTTTGGGAAGAAAGATGATGCGCATCTCCTCCCCTCTCCCCATGAGTCAGCCGCTCTCCCCTGAGTTCTCGTGGCCCCCCAGTGGGATTGTGTTTCCTTCAGCACCCCTGTTCTCCCGTGATTTCTTCCAAGACAGCCGGGGAGGCTGGGCACTTTGTCCTCGGGGAACTTGTGTTTTTTCCTTCCCTCGTTTAGTCAAAAAACCTATCATTTCAGTGTCCCGGTGGTAAGCACCGCGTCAGACACAATGAAGGATAAAAGTGGAGATTCGAGTGTTAGATCACTGCTAAATGAGAGAAATCAGGGAAGTCAACTTGGAGATGCACTTCAAGACTAGGAAGAATTTTAACAGGCAAAGATGAAAAAGAGGACACTCTTTGGGAGAGAAATCGTCTACGTCAAAAAAATGTCAGGCAAATAATTGCAAGTCATATTTGGGGTCCAGTATGGTAAGCCAGATTGGGAGCATCACATGAGCAAATACATGCAGTTTACGCCTGAATTATGTGAATAGATGAATAGATAAATCTTGGATTGTTTGCATGACTGATATAACAGCAATAACCCTTTTTATATTTTATGGAAAATGTGCATGATCTAAAAATGCTTCAAAGAGTTAAGTTGGTTGCAGAACAATGTGCAAAATCAAATTAGAATTTAAAACACACACACATATACACAAATTCTAATTGTCCTATAAAAGGAAAGAATTGATTTATCAGCAATTGTTCCTAATTAGACAAGTCCACTCCACTGTCTGGCTACCCAGCTGGCAGACACAATAATCTTTACACATCCACACTTGGCAAAATGAGCTACGGTTCATTTTAAATTTCCAAGTTTGATTTGAAAATATACACCCCTTTGGATCTAATGAGATACAATCTGAATGATAAATATCAGTTGATTAATGTATACAGGGCTTCAGTTTAATAACAGTTTAACAAAAAATTATTTGGCTATTGTTAAATCTTAATAAATGTTTTAAATAATAAATTGGCCTATATTAACTGCTGGCTATTAGCTCTGTTATTTGTTATTATCTGGTAACATAGCGCTTTAGATTTATATTTTTTTTAAGATTTTATTTATTTATTTGAGAGAGAGAGCACATGAGAGGGGGGAGGGTCAGAGGGAGAAGCAGGCTCCCTGTCGAGCAGGGAGCCCGATGCGGGACTCGATCCAGGGACTCCAGGATCATGACCTGAGCCGAAGGCAGTCGCTTAACCAACTGAGCCACCCAGGCGCCCAGTGCTTTAGATTTAATATGGCATTTATCATTGTTTACTTTCACAGTTACTGCTTACACCTAATGCTGCATTTCTACTCCTCCAGATTTGCAGAGTTCTCTTCTAATATTAACAATGACTTCCCTCTTTTTCTAAACCTCTGATGACCTCTACCCAAACATAGCTGTACCACTGGGCTTGTTCTAGTGCCTACCCACTCAAGTGAAGAATCTGCTTCCAGAATTCTGCCAGACTCTTACCTTTCTAGGTCATGGTTTTGACTTGGTTTCCATTTCAATGATGCTTCAGGACTTACTGCAACCTGTGACTCCTTCTGGTGATCGGCACCTCTTGAAAGGACTTCCTGCATGATACTCACCATGAATGTGAATTCCTCTTCTGTCCTCTTATCGTGAGGAGGGGGTTGAAGAGCACATTTAAGGAGAAAACCTGTGGCATCACAACAGAGGAACAGGCCCATAGTGTACATGACCCTAGATCTCAGAGGGCTAGATCCCAGCCCTCTACTGGAGCATCTTTGCTACTTGAACCCTTGGAAGAGGTCTCGGCTCCTTTAAGAGCCTCCAGTGAGAATTCAATAATTGTCTCTGTGGAAAGTACGAGTTCCCCCTCGTGCAGCATGATAAATCTCGGATAATAATAGCTCTTTCCAAAATAATCCTTAGACAGAAGCAAAATCCAACTGAGAAGGTTGTTCAGAGTCAAAACGTGGGACTTGGATCTGTCTTTTATTTAGCTCTATAAATACACTGAGTGTTTCTCTTGTCACTGCTGTTGACATAATGTATTATTATTATTACTATTCAGCTATTATTCCTTTAATGCCTATTTTTAAAAATTTCTTGCCAGGTCTTCATTTAATTGACCAACTGTCCACTTTTAACCCTTAGTCTTCTGCTGACCAGATTGTAGCTCTAAGCTTCTCCACTTTTACTACCAAGAGTCAATGCCAAATCTGGGAAGATTACTAGAAATGTAATCATAAGAGGGGTAGAGCAGATCCAGGCTTCAAAATGGCCCTGATTTTCATTCCATGATAGTGGGAATTATTAGGGATGGGTGTTTTTCTTTCAGACATAATCTCCATATTTGTTATGTCATTTTCACAATATAGAACAAATTGAACTTTTTATGTCTAAACACAGAGACCCTCAGAATGACATCCAGCTCTGTTCTGACTATAACTCATTGTGATGGTTCATTGTATGTGTCAATTTGACTGGGCTAAAGGATGCCCAGGTAGCTGGTGAACATTATTTCTGGGTATGTCCGTGAGGGTTCCTGGAAGAGATTACCATTTGAATCAGTAGACGGAGTAAAGATCTCCCCACCACCAATGGGGGTGGGCATCATCCAATCCCTTGAGGGCTCAAAAAAAACAAAAAGGCAGAGGAGGGGCAAATTTTTCCTCCTCTGGCGAGGGGGGTGCCACCATCTTCTCCTGCCCTCAGAAATCACAGCTCCAGTTCTCAAGCCTCTGAACTTGGGGACTTGACAGCAGGGGCCCCTCAGGTCTCAGGCCTTCAGTGTCAGGCTGAATCACATGACCGACTTTCTTGGGTCTCCAGCCTGCAGAAGGCAGACTGTGCAGTCCCGAGGAATTATTGGGACTTTTTGGCCTCGGTAACCAATGAGCCAATCCTTACGAGAAATATCCTCTCGTATAGATCTACATGTATCCTATTGGTTCTACTTCTCTGAAGCATCATGACTCATATACTCATTATGTTGAATTGGCTGGGATTGGTTATAGTGTGATTTACTTGGCAGAGTCATGGAAGATTCACCAGCAGAGCGTGCAAACAGAGGGTGATTCACCACGCAGTTTGCAGTCACGATGCTCAGTGGATACCACAGCAACCCGGTGGAACACCAGGCACCCCGTGCTGAAGACTCCATGTCCTCGATGTTTCTTTCTTTTTTTGAAAAAATTTTATTTATTTGTTTGAGAGAGAGAGACAGAGAACATGAGAGAGAGAGCGCATGAGCAGGGGGAAAGGGCAGAGGGAGAAACAGGCTCCCCTCTAGTGGGGAGCCTGAAGCAGAGCTTGATCCCAGGACCCCGGGATCATGACCTGAGCTGAAGGCAGACGCTTAACCAGCTGAGCCACCCACGCACCCCATCCTCGCCATTTCTACATTCCAATTTCCGCCTGCTATCTCAAGTGGCATGGCTGCCCAAAGCTCACCAGGTCAGGTCCCATCATCAGGCACTTTCAGCATGAAACCTAAGTTTCTAAGATCCTGGGTTATTACCTCATCTACAAGTTCATACTTTGCTTCTTTTTTATTTATGGGACAAACCAAAATCATAATTCTATTTTAAAATATCATAAGGCAGATTGTTTCATTTTCCTTCTTTAGAGTGTAATTATTCCTAATTCCACAGTTACTTTGCAAAGTGACAGTGTAGTGATTAAGAACACTCACTTTTAGAAAAATTTTTCCTATCACCAAACTCTATAAAAATTTAACTTCCTCCAAAAATTATGACGTTGTTGGGTAGTTTTTATTAGACAATTTTGGGGACTTGAAAATTCTTTGTGACTAGTTCTCCCATACTCCGGCACATATATAATTATAATTAATTGCTTCTTTGCTCATTTCCTCTTTCTCTGGAAGGAAAGAAATAGTTTGGGGAAAATAAGAGCAGTAGGAAAAGCAGGGAGGGGCCCTTTTCTTTGTTAACTGTGTGAGGCTGACTGTCCGTTGTTTCAAATCCTGGCTCTGCACAGCTGGACTGCACTATAAGACATAGGCTAGGAAAAAGGCCATGACATTGGGTGGCTTTCAGTGCCCCTCTCTCTCTTTCTCTCTCTCTCTCTCTCTCACACACACACACACATGCACACACACACACAGAGTACACACAGGGATTAGGAATTGAACTATCCCAGAATCTGTCATGATGCTGGATGATATTTGCTTTATAGGCAGGTGAGTTGGCAAAAAAATGCCCTTGACCTTCTCTGAATCCCAAGTCAGATCTAAATCAAGTCAAGGAAAACCTAGGAAAACAAGGAGTCTGATCACTCAGGTGTGTGTCCCTTCCCGGCCCTGTCATTGACTGTGCCCACTCGTGGTTTGGAAAATCAAGCTGCAGGTCTGGAGCCTCACCCCGATGTGAGACTGTGAAGGAGGATGAGGACTAAGATTCAGATACCCGAGGAGTTCGTGGCCTCCGAGGAGTAGACTTGCCTGGTCATTAGCTTATTCCCATCACCACAGCGGACTCAACCTCTGTTTGGGGGCAGTTGTCGCGGGTGAAGAAGTGACCAATATGCCTTATTTATCCAATACGGTAGAAGTCCTATAGGAAAAATACATAGTCTGGCATTTGATGGAGACCAGACAGATGAATGATTCCTCAGACTTGGGACCCTTAATTATCTGAGGCTCAATGAGATCTGGTTAACCCTCACTTCATTATTTCTGACCCCAGCTTTCGGACTTCGGACAATGGAATTGGAAGCTGAAAGCTGGATGAAAGGCAGGGGGACATATATCCTCAGACTATTTCTGGGAGGAAGTGCCAGAGAGAGCTTGTGAATCTTCCGTTTTAGCAAGCCCAAGAGGTGGGATAATAATAGCTCACTGCTGTGTGTGTGTGCACGCGCGCGCGCGTGTGTGAGCGCCAAATGCGCTAAGTGCTTCTTAGACATTAGCTCATGCAGCCTCCTGGTTCCCTGGTGCAGCGGGTGAAAAGCTCTGATGTCACATGTGTTGAACATCAACAGCCAAAGTGGAAACCCTCAGAGCAAGTCGCCAGTGCCAAACGGGTTGTTTCCCTCGGCAACACCAAGATCTAACTAACAAATACGGATTCAGTCTCTACTCTGTGCCTCAAATTGTTCCGAGTGGAATAGACACACTGGGGGAAAAAATGGGACATGCAGCCCTTCGTCGTGATCATCTGGCACTTTTAGGTCAGGAAAGAAAGCAATATATATATGCACGCCAAGCATCCAGGGAAGAAAAGAAGGCAACATGGCCCCACATTGGAGCGATGGGGCTGCTGCTGAAATCTTCCTGCTTTGGGTTTCAAGAGCGGCCTTGGTAGGAGACCACTGTGGTTCTTTTTTTAACGCTACAAATAAGCCACGTGGGGCCCATGGGCTCCTGTCTAGAACTGCTATCATGACTTCAACTAGAGTTAAGACTTCAGCGGGTTTTTTTTTTTATTGAGACTCTGGAACTGCTCTCAAGACTTGGGCTCCCTTGGAGTCCTCCAGCCCAGCTAGCACAAGGACAAATGCACGTCCTGGAAACTGCTGATGGCCCCTCAGAGACGCAGTTGGAGCCCCTAGACGTTCCGGGAGGGCGGCTGATGGCCTCCGGTTGGGAGGGCGCACGTCTTCCCGTGAACTTGCACGCCGCGGTTCTTCCATTAACGAGCCCGTGGGTCAAACCGGGAGGCGAAGGTGGAGCACGACTCTGCACCGCCCTGGCTTCCCGCCTTAGGGTTGCGGAGGGGAGCCCCAAGGGCCCAGTTGGGCGGGGAGAGGTGTTCCCCCCTGTCTCTCTGTCAAAAATAAAATAATAATAATAATAATAATGTTGATGATGAAAAGCCCATTATGGCTTGAGGGTGAAAATAACATTTTCATTCTAAAGTCTATATGAGGCATCAAGACATCTTCCCACAGAAAATGATGAACTTGCACATCGGGAAGTGCAAAGAGTATTTAATCAAAGCCTTTAAGAAGATCAAACCTAATCATGAGATGTTAAAAAAATATACAAAAGTAGATAAGAAGAGGTTTTGGCTGCATGACCAGAATCTGAAAATCAGAAAAGAGCCTTTTAGGTTCTTCCACGACGAGGGAAATATGTCATTTTTTTTTTCTCACTCAGCAATCCAATTTATTCGCTACAGTGGGGACGAGATAGGACTTAAATAGCATGGCCAGTCAGACAGCCGGGAAAACTGGGATGCTCTCACCAGGCTCTTGTTCTCCACATGGTCTGTTTTCAACTGTCCCCCTTTCCCTATTTTGATTCATTTTATATATGATTCTTAAAAGAGGGAAAGATAATAGAGACATTTCACAAGCTATAAATGAGTAGGGGCCATGGAAAGAATTAACGTCTCAGAAGGATATGGGGGCCTATCCTGCTGGCCCCAGGAGAGGCCCAAGGGTTCAAGACTTTGCCTTTAGGACCAGGCCAGGGTCACAGTGTCACAGAGGGCACCAAATGGACAGTGGGATACAGAAGCACAAAGAAAGCCTATAGAGTAAACAGGGGTGGAAACAACACCATGAGGGCAAGATCAAGGACTTAAGGTAGGCCAAGACTGTAATGCAGTGATGTGTGGATTTGTTACTATTATTAATATGTCAGCATGGTTGGGGCGCCTGGGTGGCTCAGTCAGTTAAGCATCTGCCTTCATCTCAGGTCATGATCCCAGGGACCTGGGATTGAGCCCCACATCGGGCTCTCTGCTCAGCGGGGAGCCTGCTTCTCCCTCTCCCCCTGCTTGTGTGCGAGCTCTCTCTCTGTCAAATAAATAAATAAAATCTTTAAAAAAAAAAGTCAGCGTGATCAAAGGCCATCAGTACAAATGGAAGTATACCAGAGACCGTGTACAATGAGGAACTATACCAATAGCTACCACTGAGCATTCACAATGTGCCAAGCATGACCTATGCACTTTTGTACATCACATCTGATTCTGCCAACAACCTCCCAAAGTAGGCATTCTTGAACGTCATTCTGTCCGGAGTCAAAAAGTTTAAGTCACTTGAATGATCTAAGTCATAGCTAGAAAAAGCAAGACCTCGAATCCACTGTAGATCTGAGTCGTTACAAAGACTTTGCTCTTTTACTTCCTGAGTAATGCCCAACTCTTAAAATACGAACACCTCTTTCTGTAACCACCTCCAAAAACAATTCTAGAAATTTTACAGAAAAGTAATTGTACTTTCAGGCTGCAGTCTACAGGCAATACTTGGGATGCATTCACCTTCATGACCCCTAGCAATCTCTCTGAAGCCCCAGAGGTTGTCATCCCTCATTGCAAAGGACTACTATCAAAAAAAAAAAAAAAAAAAATTGCAAGGAAAGCAAACATGAGCAATGGGCAAGACTTCACGTATTCTTGCTCCCACGCCACCCTCGACCCCTGTATAGAAAAGAGAAAGAGGGTCAACTCGCAAGTAGGCTAAAAGGTGTAGCAGGAACCTCCATCCCTCCTGGCATCCCCTCAAGCTTCTTACCCTTTTGTAATATCCTCTTCTTCCAACATGTGTTCCAGATGACTGCTTTCCTGCTATTGACCTCCCTCGATTAAGACAGCTACCGTATTAAGCAGCTGCCTTCGGCTCAGGTCATGATCCCAGGGTCCTGGGATTGAGTCCCACATCGGGCTCCTTGCTCGGCGGGGAGCCTGCTTCTCCCTCTGCTTGCCTCTCCCCCTGCTTGTGTTCTGTCTCTCTCTCTGACAAATAAATAAATAAAAAATCTTAAAAAAAAAAAAAAAGACAGCTACCATAGTTTCTTCTGATTTCACAATCAGAAATCATGGGGTAATTTCCCAGGCTCCTCACAATCTGCTAGGAATGGCTCTGTGTCCAGTTTAATGGACAGGTATACACATAAAACACACACACATAAAATCAGTGCATATAAAGAATATATGAACATATAGACATATGAATAAATAGAAACATATAAACCATATATGATAAAAACATACAAACATACATATGATATATATTAATAGTACTAATTTTATAGCATAAAAATGTACAGAATTAATGACTAAGAATATGGGGCAAATAGAGGAATGGTAGCCTCATGAAGTTACTTAAAACGGTTTTACTTATGGAAGGAAATGAGTTATAAGCAGATTTTGAATGGAAGAGAGAGAAGATAAAATGAACACACCTACAATTAAAAGTAATCCTGTAGCAATTCAGGGAGAATACAGGAGTTTTGATATGTTTATGTTTTAGCTGAGGACAAATAAATAATCCACATTAATAGAAGAAAAACTAAAGGAAACAATATAAAACATCCTATAAAATGCCACTAAGTTTTGTTCTCTCCATGACCTTTTTCTTTCTGACCACCTCCCATGGGAAGGACTATTCTGCAGGGAAGCAAAAAGCCCCAGAACGAAGGCTGCGTTCTTTCCCTTCCTTGGCTTCCTGTCCCATCTTCTCCTGAGCCCAGGTCATCCCAGGGAAGGCTAACAAGGCACACAGGTAGGGCACACTGTTCCTAACCCAACATCGCTTTGGAAGTTTCCCATGTGCCACTTCTACTTGGAACAGAGTAAATGTAAATGTGAACGTAAGAGAAGACATAGTGTCTACATGTGTCTGTCTCTCTCTTGCTCACCTTGTCACCACTGAAGAAGGGAGTGAAAAAAGGTAGCAAGCAGCCATTTGGGGGGAGGGCGGGTTTGGCTCCGCCCTCTGAGAACAGCAGGGTTTGTCCCTGATGTCTGTGGGCTCCCCGGAAGGACATGAGTCTCTGCAACTTTGAGATAGCTATTTTCACTCTCCTGAGAACAGCTTGACCTTATGATGAGCACAATTTTATGATCAGCAAATATACCCGAGGGTTCACAGGCTTTAAAACATTCATCAAGAAGCCTCCTGCCACTTTGGGGAAGTTGCCTTTAATCTTTTCATATCATATATACATACAGAAGCATTTAGAGATTATGGATCCAAATCCTGCGACACTGGTGACCAGAATGGGGCGTTCTGGATACCAGGATATTTAGAAAGTTGTTATCTCCACATGGCCTCTTGCTGCTTTCTCATCTTGGTAGCTAGATCTGGCTTGGGAGAGAATGCTACCCAGGTTTACTGAGTACCTCTCTGCATTAAACCCTTACATATCCACGATCTGCCTTCCAGGGACACAGTATCACTATCATTACTTTATCAAGGAGGAAACGACAGTACCTAAAATCAAACAGCCCACAGGGGTTTGATTCAAGGGCAGATCGCTCTGACCCACACCCCAGACCACAACATGTTGCAAAGACAAGAATACAGACAGCATAAACAGGTGCCTGCTTTTTGGAAAGCCCATTGGAAAAGGGGATGTCCAGAAAGCACAGGTTTGAAGAGTCAAGCATAAAGCATAGGCTGATCCACGTTGTGGGAGCAGAACTGGGTGCTGAGATGCTGGGGTAGGCAGAGCAGTGAGGCTGGCTCCAGTGGCGTCCTAGGAACCATGCAGTGCCCTGCTGGGTCCTATGAATACCCACCTGGCCAAAGACCCATTTCCTTTGACCTTCTGCAAAATAGCCGAGCGGGAAACTGGCCTTGGTGTGCCCTTCCACCCACTTCACTTCCCTCTCCATCCCTAATTCTCCCACCCCAGTATGGATTTAAAAATCTTCTATGTTCTTTTCCTCCACATTGAATTTCTTAGAGGTCCACGGCCTTTGTTCATACTCTTCTAACCTTGGGTCTTCTTTTCCTCCTTCTCACTATTGCCTCTTCTCCTTTCTGTAATATACCCTTACTTCTTGCTCTCATTTCCCATCCATTTTTCTTTCCCGGGATAGCAAAAGAACAAAAAAATGAGAATGGAAGTGATCCTTTGTATCTCACTGAATGATTCATTATTTGAGTTTTTTTCATTACATTCTTTGAATGAGCTTCATAAGATCTATGGTAACTAGATACCCCATTTGTGTCAAATGTTCTTTTGATTTGTTGGCACTGTCTCAATAAGCATTTCTGAGCATCTTCATCCCCCTTTTTTTCTGTCACAAGTCCGATGGTTGGGCTTCCAGCTAAAGAGAGGAGAAGAAAGGAAAGAGAGAAAAAATTTGCAGAAAGGCCAGCCCATTCAGAGGGCAGGCCCTTATATTCCCTGGGCTATTCAGGCCTTTGTGTTCCTTTGGGAGAGGGGGAGTGGGCAGGGAAGAAGGTCAGGACATGCCACCCCAAAATATGCACTTTGGTATATTGATTACTTTGAGCTGAAGACACTGGAGAAATTGCAGGCACAGGAAGGGCTCTTTGCCCTCCCCTTTTCTACCTAAAAGCAGGTCATAAAATTCTCCATGAGACAGGTGCCCTCCCTGTTCCGGGAAGAGAAGAACATTCTTATCACCAGAGACTGGGAGTCAGCAACAAACTGGATCTGCCCAAACAGACCTATCAAAATAATCTTGATCTTCAGTTAGTTCCCCCCACATATTTCCTAGTCACTGTGCCACAATTTGTCACCCCTGTAAGCCTAAACCCCTTTTCCTTTGTCTGGCCACTTCTCTACAAATTTATCTTTCTTTGTTAAAAAGGTATATAAGCTCTCAGTCCTGACCACTCTTACAGGTCTTCATTTGTCCTATGAAGGCTTCCAGGTGGATATAAAAGTATTTAATAAAATGTGTGTGTTTTTCTGCTCATAATCTGCCTTTGTCAATTCAACCTACAGGACCCAGACACCGAATTAAGAGGGTAGAGGAAAATTCTTCTCCTCCCCTACAGCAGCTGTGCTCACACCTGCCCGTGCACGGGCAGGTGTACATTCCACAGACTCAGGGAACGTCAGCGTCAGAAAGGCACAGAATCACGTAGATGAACCTTTTTATTTTGGAGATGCAGAAACTGAGACCCAGAGAAGCAAAGTGAATTGGGGAAGATCACACAACTAGCTCATGTTCACACCAGGACTGGAATCCCAGCACTCTGCCTCCCGCTGTTCAGCGTTCTTTCCGCTGACTGACCCATCTAGGGATGGAGCTCGAATCTTTCTAACTTTCCCTTCAGTAATCATTTTTGGCTCTATTATCCATGAACTTGTCTGAAGTCTTCTTGAAGCTATTTCTGTTTTCAGTGTCATGCTCCCAAGCAAGAGCCTGAAGCCACTGGGACAGAGGAAGAAGGGAATATGAAGGGTTTTATTTTTGTACTCTCTCAGATCCATGACCTCTTTCCTTCTGAGAGAGTCAGAGGCCTTGCAACTTAGGAGAGAGATCTAGAGGTGAAGCACTTTGTTTTGGAGGGGCCTCATGGCAAACTGTTAGAATTTCCGAGGAAATGAGTTACTGTACCTCCTGCAGGTAGAGGTTGGCAGCAGACAAGGATATAAGGGGTAATCTGGTCTGACTCTGCCCTTGGCCCCTGTCTGGTTCTCACATTATAACCATCAGTGAACTTAGAGTCAGAGTGGCTGGTCAGTGGATGCCTCAGCCAGGGGCCCTGCTTGCATCAAAATCTTTTTCAGCCCCTGCCAGATGGACATGGGGCCAAACTACCCAGCTAGCGTCTAACTACTATGAAAACCAGCCAGTGTACCATCTTCTTTGGTACAAGATCCTGGGAGAGGCAGGAATACAACTCGAAGGTCCGTAACCACAGGACCTAGGCCTGGATTCTTTCCATTTAAACTGTGAAGATCCTGGCTGCTTGGGGGATTTGCATAATTAAAGGAACCTATGGATGCAAAAAACTGGGGTGACCAGGGATGAGGAAGGCTACCTAAGGGGTAGGGGCCGTTGGGTAGGGACTGCCACAGTAAAGAGAGATAACAGGTCGCGCCACAGGGAAAGGGACCAAATTGTTCCCTTTCTTCTTAAGGAAATTATCATTTCAACTTTGCTCTGTCTTCCCTGTGACCGTTTAGAGGAAGGAAGGCTCCCAATCTGCATTTAAATGGAATGATTTCAGGAAGCACAGAATAGAGTGTAGGCTTTTCACCTGCCCCATCAGGAAAAGGCCTTGGCTGCATTAAAATTGACAGTTGCTGTTGACAAAGGCGGAGGGCAACCCTCACTCACCTTATTCCAGTGGCCCTGACCGACCACAGGCTGGCTGCCCTGATTCGGTTTTGGGGATGGAGCAGGTCCTTCGCTCAAAGAAAAAAATCAAATGCTGTCTGAAATCCCACCATTTAATTTAATTGAACTTCCTGCCATGTTGCTTTGATCTGGCTTTTTTTGTTTTTGTTTGTTTGTTTTTTTTTAAGATTTTATTTATTTATTTGACAGAGATAGCACGAGAGAGGAAACACAAGCAGGGGGAGTGGGAGAGGGAGAAGCAGGCCTCCCTCCCGCGGAGCAGGGAGCCCAATGTGGGGCTCGATTCCAGGACCCTGGGATCATGACCTGAGCCGAAGGCAGACGCTTAACGACTGAGCCACCCAGGCGCCCCCTTGATCTGGTTTTAAATAGCAGATGTCCCAGAAGAGATAAAGCTCTAACCTGTTATCAGTCTTTTACATCTAGGTATGATGGTGGGGCGGGGGGGGGGGGGGGGGGGGCGCTTCCAGAAAAGGTTTTTTTTCCCTTAACAAATATGTGAAAAGCAGCTTGGCCAGGCAGGCAATGGGCTTTGCTGCTCAGGGTTAAGGTAAGAAGACACAAAACGGAGAAGGAGAAGGGGAATTTCAGCTCTGTGGCAGGGAAGGGGGAGCAGGAAAAGGGACCTGGGGAGCAGTGAAGACACACATTTATGACATTTTTATGATTTTCCATTTTTGTCATGGGCTAGTCCTGTTTCTGACAAATGGCTCCCTGCTTGACTTCTGGGGATATAAGGCACCCGTCCTTATCCTGCTATCCCTGCAAGGAGAGCAAGGAGGGAGGGTCAGGAGTTCTTCCCATACACTAGGATTTTATTTCTAAGTCTCCTCGATCCCCACCCCCAGGGCCAATTTGCTGCCCAAAGGAGAGTCCCATCTTCTTATTAAAATCTCCACTGCAGTTTGCTTGGTCAGCACGGGAAGGACTGAGGAATGTGCCTTTTCATTAAGATTATTTCTGTTTTTGACAGGCCCCCGGGTGGGTCATGGGGACCGATGCCTCAGTCCGGTGCTGACTGATGTCCTCCTGCCACCATCGGTCTTGGTAATTACTTTTGCAGCTGGCTCTTCACACATCTGCGTGGCCTGTGGGCCCTTCCGAGTGGCTGTTGGTGACAAGGGAGGGATACACCGTGAAGAGCCGGGGTGAGGGCAGTTTGGGAGGAACCCCGGTGAGCACCCCATCCTTGGCTTTCAGAAGAGATGAATCAGGGCTCACTGGGGAGGGGGCAGGGATGGTGAAACACCTTTAACAGCCTGGGAAATTCACCACAGAAACCACCTTCTCAATAGGACAGGCTTCTCATATCACTGCATTTGCCCCCTGGAAAAGATCTTTCCTCCATTCTTTCCTCCTGAGGAATGAATTCTGAATTCTGGCTTTGCTACATAGGCCTTGGAAACTATTAGAGGGCTATTGCAGTCATACATGGGGAAAGGTTCATTGCCAGAGGCTGGCGGAGTGTTGGGGACAGGAATCCATTCAGAATGTCCCAGGAAGGTTTCCACCCTTGCGCCTCACCATCTGGCCGGCCATTGCAAGAATTTAGTTTGCCAGGTAGGTCAGTAGAATTTCCGGGGTGAGGGTTGACGGTCACAGGGATCAACATCTAGGCTGAAGCACTCCTCACAGTGAGATAACATTGATTGGGCCTGCATTCAGGCAGAAAAGAGCCTTATTATGATTATTTTTACTTTACAGCTGAGTTAAGTAAGATCCCAAGCAACTACGCGTTTTTCCCAAGGCCCCTCAGGGTGGAAAAGGGGCTAGAATCCAGGTCTCCCTCCTTCTAATGCAAGGATTCTACAAAGCCCTCGTCCTCTCCATTTGGCTTAGATAATGAAGAGAAGGCAGGACTGCTGAGAAGCCAGGCTCAGTTTCTGAGGAGAAGGAAGACCCCTGAGGTCCTGCTCCCTTGGACCCACAGCTTCCTCCTTGCCCTCACTGGGCTGCAGTCAGTCGAGGCTCTGTGGGGAGACAGTCGTCCTCACTGAAGAGCCATGATGGAGCTTCTGCAGCAGCTTCTCTTGGGAACCAAAGAAGACTTTTGTCACAGTTGTTTCTCCTCCTACAAATGATCTCTCTCTTAAGACAGGTGCCAGAAACTCATGACCGCCAAGCCAACTGTGTTTATGATCCATACGTTCATTTTTGAGCACGCTGGCGTGGAGCACAGCTGGGCGACTCTGGGGGCCTAGTGGACACAGAGATAAACAGGACCGGACCCAGCCCGCCGTAAGGTGGGAACTTACCACCCACCTCTCTCTCCTGGAGCTAATCTTTCCAGAGCAAGCTCCCATCACTGACCTTTGTGCTTCACATTTGTCATGTCCTAACTCAGAGCAAGCCCACGAGGTCACACAATGTGCCCGAGCTGTACCCTGAACATAGGCAACCAGATCCTGAAGTCGGGTGGGGGTGTCCAGAGAGCACCGTGGTGTTTCAGAGAAAGGAGCCATCTCTTCTGCTGCCGTGGTGCTTGCCGGGTAGCTTTTGAGAGCTGCTTCATGGTGCTCCACCAAAATAACCCGGCAGCTTCCCAAGGCCAGCTCACAGACAGGGTTGGCCCGTGTCCAGGAATAGAAAATATTTCTCAGTCCCTGGTCTCCTGGGAGAGGAGGTTCTCCCTCTCTCCTCCCAGGGAGGAGCTCCCCAGGTTCTCTGCCTCCTAGAAGTAAAATAAATATTTAAACTGGGAGAGGCCTTAGAGATAGACTAGTCAACAAGACCACGCCCACACCCCAATTTACAAGGAAGGAAACTGAGGCTCAGCTCAGCTTATCACAGTCACAGTCAAAGGCAAAGCAGGACCCCCAGCCCTGGCCCTCTGTGTTCCAACTCTCTGCGATTTCTTCATTGGAGCTAACCAGGGAAATACAAAGTCAGACTTCTTAAGGACAGTGACTGGCTTTAGCAAGTGCCATCTAATAGGTCAAACCGGGGATAAATAGAGAAGCACTGATTTGGGGGGTCTTAGCTTCTGTCAATCTCACCTCTTTCCCAAGCCTGACACTCGCTGAACATCAGATTCTGAAAACTCCCATTTAAAGCAAATCTCTCTCGGCTGATTAGCACTGTGCTTTATCCTAACCAACAGCCTTTATTGAACACACCCTGCTAAGCTAAAGGTCTCTGGGGAACTGATTGTACAATCCTTGCTCTCCTATTCAAGGGACGGAGTCTTTGGGAACACCTGGACTGGAATTTCTCTCCATGACCTGGTTTCCGCATTCCCTCTTCTCAACCCCATCGATGATTGTGCAGGGATGAGGAACTTGGGGATGTTTTGAGACTGACCAAATCTGGCAATCTGGGGTGTGTGTGTGTGTGTGTGTGTGTGTGTAAAATTAACTCCTGTTGCCACAGGTTTTATGAACACGGACCCACGGTCATGCTGGATGTTGAGTTTGGAGAGGATGTATTACACAGGGTCGTGTCCTCAGTAGGAGAGGTTGTGACAATAGCAGGGAACATGGAAGGCATGGTGGTGGTGGAGATAACATCTCCACCCCAAAGAGCAAAGGAGATGATTTACAGGCCTGCAAGGCTAGCACCTGATTCAGCAGAAGATCTTTGTTTTATTGCACCTGGTGAAATTCAATCATTCCCGGGGCGGGCCTTTGCCTGGGAAGGGGGAGAATCGGGGTCTTGTCAAGTTAGGACTAAATTGCTGATTTCAGCAAATGAAAACTAACGACCACCGCTGGTCTCCCATTTTCAGAGGGCGCCTGAGGAGGTCATTCAGCCTCCCCAGTGAGGGAGGCTTGAGCAGGATGAGGGTCTGGAGGAGCTTCTGGGGGTGGCAATTCTTCAAGGCAACTCAGCCTTACCTCTTGGACTCTGATATTTCAAAGGACAGGTTTCTTGTTGGGGCTTATTTTCTTTCTCAGTCGGCACAGAGGGGAGATACAGGGTGAAGATGTGAGCCCAGGTTTCTGGAACTGTCCCCCAAGGGGTGTCTTGCAGGCTTGTAGCTTAGGCCAATGCCTCAGCCGGCAACACATTAGCTTGGCTAATAACAATCAACTGATACTAAAAATGAGGCTTAGCATCCACAATAATGGTATTATCTATCAAGTAATTACTATGTGCCAGGCACTAACTGAGCTTTCTACAACAGTATCTTCCTTCCTTCCTTTCTTTTCTTTCTTTTTTTTTTTTTTTTAAATCCTCACCACAGCTCTGAGGCAGGTACCGCATTTTATACTCAGAAAGCTTCGGCAGTGTACCCAGGGTTACATACACCAAATAATTTGGAGTCAGGAGCCAAACTCGGGGAGCCGGACTATCTTGCCCTTTCCTACAGGTACTGAGGGTTGCAGAAAAAGGTGAGGGAAAGGGAACAGAGAAGGTGGGGAAATTTTGCTGCAAGGAGACGAGGAAAGGAACAAAAGAGAGCGTGATGTGACTGAGCAGTTAATGTGCTCATATTTGGCCCAGACCCTGATTCAAATCTCAATTCTGACATTCTCTCTCCCCTGCTTCCTGTGATCTTATGCGACTTACTTGTCTCAGATTGTCAGTCTCCCCATCTGGTAGCCAGGGATAATGATGCCCCCTTCCACCCACTTATACTGGGGTCTCTGCTAAGGGGTTTCTTCATCTTAGAAGCTTCCCTGACCTTTCACCCCACACCTGTTTTACCCTCCTCTGAATATAGGATCTATGCAGTGTATGCATCACACTGTGTTTTTTTAGCATTCCTCAGGCACAGTCTTTAAAGACAGAGAATGGATCCTGCTCAGTGTGCCATCCTCAGTACCTCCTAAACTTTGAATGAATGAATGAATGAACTAAAGAACTAGCAATGGGAATAAAATAACCCGGAACACAGAAGACATTCAAGAGACTAGTTGCACTTGACCCTTGGCAATTTTGCCTGGGTCAGCTTCAGTGATAAGGCTCAGGAACACTATTGCAAGGTGAGAACCATCAGGACAAAAATTTCCCAGTGTTGGTCATTCTGGTTCTTGGACGGGGGCAGAAGGGTCCGGCACAGGGGTGAGTTTCTCCGAGGCACCAGTGCCTTCTTCAACCTTGCCCTTGACCAGTCACTCAGTGAATGTTGAACTAACTGAAGGTGGCATCCCTCCCTTGGTGCGTGTGTTCCCCAGAATTCTAACCTCATTTTGAGACCCCAGTGCAGGGTCTACGTGGTACAGAGTTGAAAGGCCACAGCTCATGTGGGAAGGAATAAGCACATCCCAGGGAGTCAAGTGTGGTCTCTCTGAACGTGGATACACGCGAGTTTGTGGGAAGGGTCTGATGCACACAGCCATCCGGCTAAGGCCTTGACACTTTCTGAACCTGAAAAGGAAGAGCCTACAAATAGCACCCCAGGAAGTCGTGGGACAGGTGGGAAGGGCAGAGGGTCAGGGCACCAGAGGCTCTGTTACCACCGCCCATCCTGCAAGAGTCCACAGTGCCTCCATGCAAGCAGAGCAGCCTCGTAAGGACCGATCCCTCCTCTCTACCTTCCTTTCCCTCCCAAACTGCCCCTCCAACCCCCCACTAGTTCACCTCCACATCATATGCTTCCCATCAGGCTCTTTGCTCCACAAAGCACCATGTGAGAACAATAATGATAAAAGATAGCATAGAGAAGAGAACACAAGGTACCAGGTCCTGATCTGAGCTCCCACAATCACCCTCTGAGGCAGGTACTATTATTCTCCCCGTTTTACAGATGAGCAGAAAACTGAGGCACAGAGAGGTTAATTGAACAGCTTGCCCAATGTCACACATGTGGAGAAACCTGATATCAAGCCCGAATAGTCTGGCTTGAGCGTCTGTGCCCGAGAAAGTTAGAGGCAGAGGGGGCGGGGAAGGAGGGAGTGGAAGATGTGTAAACAAGGAAATCAAAGTGTCCATGGGTGGGCAGCATGGGCCCCCTTTAAAGTTACTCTCTCCCCTCAATCTTTCATGGCTGTGTAACTGTGTCTCCCACACGCTACCAGGTGTTATGGTTCTTGGGGAGCATGACATCGGAAATGTGCTCTCCACCTGGAAGGTGGCAGGTGGTATACTCTGTCTTCCAGGTAAATGTCAACCCAGTTCCCCCACCTGGCAGCCCCAGGGTACAGAGACACCCCTTTTCCAGCTGGTCCATGGGTTCTTCAAAGATGATGTAAGTGAGCTGAGACCCTGAGCCTCCCTACACCCACCTTTCTCCCTTCGATGCACACGCACACACGCGAGCATGCACACACGTGCACCCTCTAGCTTAAGCCTCACCACAGGTGTCAGCCGCTCACCTTCCCAGGGAGTGGAGCAGTTGCCCTGTGTCACAGGGACAGCCTCCCTCCCGTGCACCTTCCTCACCCGAGCTGGCTTTTGACAACCCGGCAGATATTTTTCAAACCACTTTTGTTTTTTACCGAACAAAGAAAAAAAGTGTTCCTGTCATTGTTCACTGTGCTGTTCCTTCCTCCTATTAGCTCTGCTGAGATGCACCCAAAGAAAAGAAAATACAATTGCATACAATTAGCAATGGAAATTATTAATAGGAGCGAGAGATTCAATCCATTCTACGAGTAATTCTGTAGTGATTTTAGTAATTGATAGTAATTAAACACTAATTAATTCATTTCCCAACTAATGTATTTACTTTATTTATGGGTATTCACTTTAATTACATTTGTTTGCATTCCTTGGGTTAAGCAATACAGATTTGCTCTCTTTTCGGAAAATATTTATTTGGGCTTCTTTAAGTCATTCTTTGAGAACATGTGGGAGCAAAGACTAATTGCTTTGAATTGCAGCTAAGCACATTGATTTCTTCCTTTGGTATGTGGAGCTAATGGAAAGCGAAGTTTGCCACCTACCTCTCCTGGATGAAGCCTCACCTCTGCTCCCCTAATTTTTGGTCCAGCTGTCCAGCAACACTTCCTGTGAGCTCTCCTTAGAAAAGATCAAAATGGCTGTGGAAATGTTCTCCAGGGAACTGAAGTGCCAGGGAATGAAAATCCCGTCTTGGGGCCTCATGTTGGCATAAGTAGGATGACCCTACAGAGGGTCTGTTCTTTGGATCGAGTGGCTGTTAGCTGTGTTAGCTAGACTCCAAGGACGGGAAGTATAGTGTAAGCACCTACTCTCCATCCAGCCACTCATCCGATGCCCATATGTTTCTATCGACTGGCCATATAGCCTGTGTTTACAGTTATCCTGATGGGGCACTCTCTCCCGTCTTCTGCCTCTGGATAGCTCCAACTATCAGAAATTCTTCCTCGGGACGCCTGGGTGGCTCATCGGTTGAGCCTTCGGCTCAGGTCATGATCCCAGGGTGCTGGTATCGAGTCCCACATTGGGCTCCCTACTCAGCGGGGAGCCTGCTTCTCCCTCTGCCTGCCACTCCCTCTGCTTGTTCTCCTTCTCTCTCTCTGACAAATAAATAAATAAAATCTTAAAAAAAAAAAAAAAGAAAGAAAGAAAGAAATTCTTCCTCTTACTGAGCCCAAATCTGTTACTTGGAAAGTATCCTCTTCCCTGATTATCCCCTGACCTCCAGCTATTCTACCCACAGGCCGTGGAGAGTAAATTCAATCTCTTTCAGAGGTCAGCCCATGTGATGCTTAACAGTTAACATGGCAACACCAGACACTCCAACTCCTTCAACCACACTCATGTAGAATGTATTTATATCCCCTCAGCGTTCTGTTGGCTGAAGGAGGTCTAGCCTCTTTTCATCGCCCCTAAAATATGCAAATGGCTGTGGCCTGACTATTACAATGGAAAACGGAAATGACCTCTCTCAGTCAGGATTCTGTACTTCTACTAATGAATGCCTTAGCTTGGGTTGACCACATAACAGTAATGACCCATTTGAGATGCTGGCCCTGCTGAGAACAACAAGTAGTGTGCTGAGTGTTTCTGAGGGCTGTTATGAATACTGGCGAGGTCGAAGCATGAAAGAGGCTCTCAGTCACAGAAAAGGTTTGAAAAGCCCGGCCCTGGCATCAACTATAGAGAAGGAAAAGTTTGCTTCATTGTGACTCCCTTCTTATACAAACCATGTTTTACCTCAGACTGGCCAAGAGCAAAATAGGTGAGGGGTCAACAAGGGAGACAAAACTCAAAGGATCAGGACGGCAAGCAGGCCTACACTCATAGTACATTATTTTGGCAGCAGACTTGCCCTTGGAATCCTCATCATTCTGCACCTCAAACCCCCTCTCCCTCCTAGAAGGGAAGGAGGATGAAGAAGGGGAGCAGCAACTAAAGTAGGAAGGGACCAGAGAGTTGGGGGTGGGTCTGCCTTCTGGGAAGCCCTGCATTGAATGTCTGTGAGAAGTATATGACCTTGATAAAAGGTGAAATCCCAAATACACTTCATTCCTACATTCGGGGGCCGCCCCGTAAGACCATGATGGGATGCGTCATGTTTTTCACTAATTGGTCTGGACGGAGACAAATGAGAAGCTGAAGCTGCACAACTGACTCATTGCTCATTCACTGGCCGGTGGAGGCACCAGGCCCCTGCACCTCTGTCTGGAGCCACAGGAAGGGCGCTGAAGCCCAGAGAGAGGCTGGGTCAGAGAGTTCAGCCCTGAGCTGTCAGGAAGCGCGAGTGCTGAATCAGCCCTCACCGCTGAGCAAGGAGGGTCTGTAGCAGCTGCTGCCAGGACCTGACTTCTGGCAATTCACCTTTACGGGGAGGGCAAGAGGTGATGGAAATAGCCACACAACCAAATTATTACAAAATTATGATTGGGGTTTGAATTGCTAAAAGAATTATGTTGGGGGGGTGTGCCTGGGCGACTCAGTCGGTTGAGCATCTGAGTCTTGGTTTCGGCTCAGGTCATGGTCTCATGGGTTGTGGGATTGAGCCCCCTGTCTGGCTCCATGCTCAGTGGGGGAGTCTACTGGAGATTCTCTCTCTCCCTCTCCCTCTGCCCCTCCCCCCACTCTGAAATAAATAGATAATCTTAAAAAAAATAGAATTGTGTTAGAGAAGGGGTTGGGAGATAGTCCTCAACAAAACAAAACAAAACAAAACCTTCCTGGCCTGGAGAAATGCTTGCACATGCCTGATAAAGAGCCATTGTACCTTTCCAGGCCCTGATGCAGTGTCTTCTTCAGGAGAAGAGAACCCTAGACCTCCAGTTCTCCCTATTATCACTGATCTCTTAGAAACCCCTTTCATCCTATTAAATAACTATTTTTTGAAACTACAGAGAGGACTTCCAACTGTGTAGAAGTGAATATATCAGAAATACACGTGATGTATGCGGATTTTAATGACAATTGTGTGCGTCTGTGTATGTGCATACCATCTACAGATACACAGATGTATGTGGTTTAGTTTCACCCACATACAGTGTAGGATTTGTATCCGCTAATCAGTTCAGGATCCAGAAAAGTAGCTTCCGATAGAAGAATTCCATTACTAGTCAGCCGGCTGTGACATACTGTACCTGTTCCATACCTTACAAAGAAAGGCCTGTTTTCTTCCCCTGCACATGCACACACAAACACACACATACACACACACACACACACCCCCCACGTTATCCTGACATGCCATAAGGGAAATCAGCCAAGAATTCATGAAAAAGTCCATGAAAGGAGGGGAAAAAATCAAGGTGCTTTGAATTTAGTTTTTCTATGAACTGAAATGAGATTTCAGGACCAGAATCTTTAACATGCTATTTTATAGTGAGGAAAGGAAGGAACGGAGGGATCGAGGGAGGGAAGGAGGGAGGCTGGGAGGGAAGAAGAAAGAGAGGAGGGAAAGAAGGAGGGAGGAAGGGCATGCTCACAGACACAGAGGAGAGTAAGCTCGATAAGAAGCTGCTAAATTGAAACAATAATTATGAGAATAAAGTGCATCTGACCAATAGAGGCCAGATCCTTTCACCCTCTTTCCTTCCCTTGTCATCTTTGGAGAAGTGGCATTTAAGTATTGACTGGAGTTGCATCCTCTGAGCCATTACTCACTGGGATTGGGCTCTGAAAGTATAACGTTAACTAAACTTTAAGAAAATGAGAGTATAAAAGAGAAAAGAAATGAGATGGAACATAATGGAGGAAAAACGATAGGACATCACTGAGGATGAAGTCCATTATCCTATTTGTTTGCTCATAATGATCCTTTGCCTTGGCTGCTTCTTTCAAAAATAGACCCTCCCCACATTCAGTATGAGTTGTGTATTTGACTAAATTTAGGTAAGGAGATCCCTAACACAAAAAAGTAAGTGGAACACAACCACCCCTCTTTAAAGGGAATAATTCAAATTGCCAATAGAGCACCATGCCCACCATTCAGTGTATAGGCTGGAATAAGCTAAATATTTTGACCAGTTTTCTATTTAAAGTGAATTTCATAATCAAGAGCCTAATTACTGAAAGGCTCTCATTGACATGAGATGAGAACTGGGGCAAAGCAAGTGACCTGACAGTTTTGTACCTAATAAAAGACTAGGAGCGGAAAATGAAGCAAAATGAGCTGAATAAACCAGACAGAATCTAATCAGGGTTTGGAACCAAGTTGAGGGTTTGAGGAATCAACATAACAAGAAAATATTCAGTTGGATATACATTTGTTCTAATACATGATGATTCCACTTAGTGCTCTCCCCCCATTACCAATTTCACCCCATTTCTTGCTTATCCAATTCATCCCCCTCTGGACACTTGGACGTGCATCCACAAGCACGCACGTGATGGTACCCCTGTGAGCATACCACCTTCACCAACGAAACCAGCTGTTTATCCATCCTCATGCATTGCTCCTCTCCTGCATTTTACATTATTGATCATCTCTTTTCCCTTGATTACTGACACACTAGCTCTCCTGTTTTCTTTCAACTCCATGGAATTGAATAGACCAGTCACCCGGATGTGTGTGCATTTTAAGCTCTGTATGTGTGCTCATGGGAGCTAGGGGTACTCCTCGTTCTCCTCTTCCTTTTGCTTGAATATAAATATTTACCTCAGCCGTGCTTTAAATCTCTCTTTGTAGGTCCTCTCATAAAAATTGCATTCATTTCTAAGGCTTCAACTATCACCTCTATAAATCTGATGATCAAATTTAACATCAGTCCTGAAATCAGTCCTGAGAAGGACTTCCAAAGAGTCAATGGCTTGCCGAACTGCTCCATCTGGATGTTCCCACCAAGACTTTATACTCGATGCATCCCAACCGAAATTCGCTATTCCTGCTCTACAGCATCACACAGGAAAGGAGCTTCTCAGTGTTTGCCCGTGTCTGTGATGACACCCCCGCCATCTCAGGTCCCAGAGCTTCATCATCCTTCCTCTTCCACTCTGCAGCTGATCCAACTTTGAGCTTCCTCGGTGTTTGCTCCGTGATATTTCCTTTATCTGCTTCTGCCACCACCCTATTCAGACACTCAAAATCTGCCTTTGGGTTACCGTAATAGCCTCTTAACTGCTTTTGATGTCTCTAGTCTTCCAAATCTTTAATTCATTTTTACAAATCCCTGCCACAGTGATCTTCCTAAAACACTCCTCTGATCATCTTACTTACCTGCCTAAAAAAGTTCCATGTCTCCGGATTCGCTCAGTCCTAAAACAAACTCCTTCATCTGCATCCTCAGCTCCCCCACCACCACCCTGGGATCTAACACAAACTGACCCCATCTCCCACTGACCCCTTCACCCACCCTAAACATTGCAGCCTGGCTGAACCACTTACTATTCACTACACACTACCATTTCTAGTTCCGTGCCTTTGTTCCTGGGGCTCACTTGGCTTAGGATGCAGTGCCCATTTCCACAGATATGAATCCCTGACTCAAGCGCCCTCTCCTCCTAGAAGTTGTTCCTGGTCTCCAGCTGAAAGCATGTTATATTCATCTGATCCCATCTACCTGTTTTTGGCTGACCCCCATATCAACATGGTGTTAAAGTTGCAAAATAGTATCTCACCTCACTTAGAAAACTGAAAGTCCTTGAAAGTAAAGCCAACATGTTTACCCACACGGCAGTTGTTTATCACTCAACACGCCTTCTACATGAGTGCCTAACAGGCACTAAATGAATGAATAGATGTTGGAATAAATACAGGTGTATTTATTTAGTGAGCTCATACCTGCTCACTAAACGTGCAGCCATTCATGGCGACAAAAGTATGAATCAATCACTGTATAAATCAATCTCTTAACCACAAATTTACAACATTCCTTCCAGGTGTATATAATTGCAGGCCCCCATGCACTCATGCTTAAAAAGACTGAAAAACTAACTCTTTGAACAAATGGACAATGACTCTTTTTCCAAGTACTGCAAGTCATCCTAGCATGAGCACCCGTGTAAAAGAAAAAGAAAACACTGGTGTTGCTCTGGAAAGTGCCAGACCAGATGAGAGAGAGGCTGGGAAGGGAACCCACATTGGCTAGATCTGAGAGCCAGACCTGGGGCTGTCCCAAGCTGCTGCCGATGGGGTGAAGAACCCCAACAGAAGAATGTGCTTAAGGGAAGACAGCTGAACTGCAGACGATCCCAAAATGGCTCTGTGTGACAAACAGCCTCCCAAACAGACAGCAAACCACATTGCCGTGGCTGACATGTAGCTGTGTGTGGGTGTGTGGATGGGTTGGGGAGGGATATGGGAATGAATGAATGAATGAATTCAGGGCACCCTGATAAATTCCCCCTGGGATAAAATCCAAATGTCTGCTTCTAAGAGATAAACAGAAAGCTCTGCTCCTCAGAGGCATGGCCAGTGGCTGAACACCACGCTAATCTCCTCCGCACCGTGTCCCAGGCACCACGGCTAGTGGGTGTCAAAAAAAAAAAAGAAAGAAAGAAAGAAAGAAAATGGAGGCAAAAAAGAGAACCTCACTAAAGGCAATAATGTGAATTCAAATACTCTTTGCAGTCTGGATGAAAGCAACCAAAACTGATGTTGTTTCTAAGAGGGTATAGGAGCAAGAGCAAAGAAATAGATGAATTTGGCTGGATAGATGAAGAGGACTCCCTAGCTAAGGGGTGGGGCCAGGCCAGCTGCCAATGAGCATGGAAATACCGTCCATTTCCCAAGCACTTTGTATTCCTCAGAGCACTTTCCCATTTATTGTGTCATTTGATCTTCCAAGCGCCGCAGTGAACAGTAGCGCTGGTGCTGTTCCCCGTCCCCACCCTAGGGAAGAAGTTAACTGAGGCCCAAGAGATCCCCGCAGACTGGTATCCATCGCCTTTGGGCCTAATCCAGGGCTTTGGCTGGCACTTCTAAGGCTTTAATGTAAACACCACCTGGAGAATGAACTGAAATTCAGATTCTAACTCCATGATTCCGAGGTGAGGCCTGAGATTCTGCCCTTGATCACACTCTCGGGGGAGACCCAGGCTGTCCGTCCAGGATCACACTTTGAATGGCATGGCTTTGGATATCCTATCAGGGGGACATGAAAGACTTGTGTCAGCAGAAGTCTGACCGTCGGCTCTTCATTTGGTAGGATATTATTTAATTCACACTGCGAAAATCCTAGCAGAGACGTCACAAAGAGCTCCCTGTGAGGCCTGAGCGGCCCTCAGCTCTGACACACGTGATCGGTGGAAGGAGCTGCCTTCCCTTGCCTGACGCCGTGACTCTCAAAGGTCACAGGCTCTCTCTAGGTCTCTGTTTCTCCACGTGAACAGAACCAAAGCACAGCCTCTCCCAGACCTCAGCTACTGCTCAGCTGAAGGAGCCCAGAGAAAATGCCCTGTTTTCATTGAGTTGGCTCGTGCAAACCCTTCAGAATATTCCAGAACACTGAAGCTCCAAAGGAAGCTCATTGGTGCCATGATACAAAGCCAGTTTGACTCCTGTTTTCCTTCAAGAATCTCATCACATTCATCACCATCCCCGTGCACCTTGTAGGGTAAGGGCAGGCAGGTATCATTACTACAGTCTTTCCCGAAGAAGAAGGAAGGAGAGCACTAAGAGGGAGTCTCCTGGAGTGGGGTCAGGATGGAACTCTGATCCCCATCTCTGACCCTGTGCTTTTAGATCAGAGAACAGAGGAAGGGCCACTTACCTCATCTTTCCTACTGACCAGCTACAATGTCTGCAGTCCATCATTTAAAACATTTTCCTTTGGGGGGCGCCTGGGTGGCTCAGTTGGTTAAGCGACTGCCTTCGGCTCAGGTCATGATCCTGGAGTCCCTGGATCGAGTCCCGCATCGGGCTCCCTGCTCGGCAGGGAGCCTGCTTCTCCCTCTCCCGCTCCCCCTTCTTGTACTCTCTCTCTCAAATAAATAAATAAAATCTTAAAAAAAAAAAAAAAACCATTTTCCTTTGGGATTATAAGGGTTGGTTTGTTTGGAGTTTTTTTTAGCTTCAAAAGGTGGTATAGATATACAATGGAATATTTTTTAAATTTAAATTCAATTCAGTTAACATATAGTGTATTATTAGTTTCAGGGGTAGAATTTAGTGATTCATCAGTTGCATATAACACCCAGTGCTCATTCCATCAAGTGCCCTCCTTAGTGCCCATCACCCAGTTACCCCATCTCCCCACCCACCTCCCCTCCAGCAACCTTCAGTTTGTTTCCTAGAGTTAAGAGTCTCTCATGGTCTGCCTCCCTCTCTGTTTTTATATTATGTTTCTTTCCCTTCCCCTATGTTCATCTGTTTTGTTTCTTAGATTCCACATATGAGTGAAGTCATATGGTATTTGTCTTTCTCTAACTGACTTATTTCACTTAGCATAATAACCTCTAGTTCTATCCATGTCATTGCAAATGGCAAGATTTCATTCTTTTTGATGGTTGAGTAATATTCCATTGGAATATTACTCAACTATATATATATACATACATATATATATATCACATCTTCTTTATTCATTCATCTGTCGATGGACAGCTGGACTCTTTCCATATTTTGGTTATTGCGGATGTTGCTGTTATAAACATTGGGGTGCAGGTGTCCCTTTGAATCACTATGTTTATATCCTTTGGATAAATACCAGAAATGCAATTGTTGGGTAGTAGGTTGTTCTATTTTTAACTTTTTGAGGAACCTCCATACTGTTTTCCAGAGTGGTTGCACCAGCTTGCATTCCCACCAACAGTGTAGGAGGGTTCCCCTTTCTCCGCATCCCCGCCAACATCTGTCGTTTCCTGACTTGTTAATTTTAGCCATTCTGACTGGTGCGAGGTGGTATCGCATTGAGGTTTTGATTTGGATTTCCCTGATGCCGAGCTATGTTGAGCACTTTTTCATGTGTCTGTTGGCCATTTGTGACATACAATGGAATATTATTCAGACTTAAAAAGGAAGGAAATCGTGTCACATGCTGCCACATGGATGGAACTCGAGGACACTAAGCTGAGTAAAACAAGCCAGACACCAAAAAGACACATACCATATGACTCCACTTCCAGAGGTACGGAGAATCATCAAATTTGTAGACACAAAGTGGAGCGGTGGTTGTCAGGGGCTGAGGGAGGGAGGGCTGGGGAGTTAGTATTTAATGGAGTTTCAGTTTTGCAAGATGAAAAGAGTTCTGTGGGCAGATGGTGGCGATGGTTGCACAACAGCATGAATGTGCTGAATGCTCCTGAATTGTACGCTTCAAAATGGTTAAGATAGTAAATTTCATGTAATGTGCATTTTATCGCAATAAAAAAAAACAAGGAAAAAAAGTGTTTTTCTGAAACCATAAACATCTCTGGGAGGAAATCTCTAATCATTTGACAACATTGGGAGAATTCGTATGTTAGATTTCTTGTGACCACCAACAGGCACAAAGGTCCTACTAGAATGAGGTGTGGGAGAAGCATCCCGGGGTAAAGGAGGACCGCAGAAAGCAGGCGTGAGAAGCCACCAAAGGCTACCGTTGCCTGCCTCCCAGCTTTGCAGAAAGCCAGACCTGTTTCCTTGCCTGCCCCCAGGACCACATGGGGCTTCCTCTGGGTGCCTGGACTGACCTCGGAAGGCACGTGGCCTTGGAGGTCTCCCCGGCCAGAAGCGCTCCTTCCCCCCCCACCCCCATGCTGGGGCTGAGCTATGATAGGTTCAGGCTGTGGGGCCCTGGGGACCCCAGGCTGTTTCAGAGGCCATGGCTTAGGGTCGGGGAGACTGGGTTCACTGATTCGCAGCAGCTTGGCTCTGCCCGTTCCCAGCGGGCTCGCTGAAAAGATGACAAAGAAGGAGAACTCCAATATCTTGACTCCCCACTCTAGGGCCTTCTGCCTTAGCCTCATCGCCAGCCCCAAATGCCCTTCAGAGACAGCAAACCTCCAGGAAAAATTAAATCCTCACCAAACACCCTTTCATTTTATCCGCTTGGCTTAATGAAGGTTCCGGTATTAATGACCTCGGAGGCTCTCTGTCTGACAGTTCTGCTAGTAACTGAACCCTGTGCTATCCCCCCCACCCCCCGCCCGCCAGCCTGAAATCTCAAGCATCGCCTCTAATCTTATTTTCTATTTCTGGGCTATATTGCATTAGCACCTTTTTATTTCTCCTGGCATGTTTGACAGTGAGTTCAGGCTAGTGAGAATCATCTCTTTGTGCTGGCAAATGGGGATTGCATCGGTTGTTTTAGAATAATGACTAACCCTGGGGGTTAAAATTACCCCCAGGATATCATAATTATATGGTTGCAGCTTTCTTCTTTGACGAGGTGGAGAGGAGGAGCTCAGGTGGCCTGTGGGAGGTTGCTTGGGGTAGGAGAGAGAAGGGGAGAGAAACACATGTGTACCCTGAACCCCTCAGGAGGCAGGAGGACAGGGAACAGAGGCCGAAGCTTATGATAAGATGTGATCGGGGAGAAAGCTGCCCTGCCCCACCCTGCCACCATGTGCCTTTTGCCCATCCAGATGGAAATGGGCGAGCCTCGTTAAGGGCGGTACAATTTACAGGTTCCCCCAAACTCCCAGGTACTATGAATATCACACCCTATGGGACACTCCATGCTATCTGAAATTCACAAATGAAATTTCCGTTTGCCCTAACTCATTAAGCAAAAGGTCTCTGCTGAAAGGGAAATGTTATTTGGGAGGGGCCCAATTATTAACAGAAATAGGCCTAGGTTAATTCATGGGTACTCTACAGCAATTTTTTTTTTTACATTTGCTTTTAGTAGTGAGATAAACATTTTCTTATGTGAACCCTATAGTAGAAAGCAATGGCCATATGGTGCTGTGGAGGGACTTCTGTCCCTCAGCCCTCCACCCGCTCTCCATCCCCAGAGGCCTCAGACAAGGAAGGGTGATGGGGACCCACCTTGATAGCCATTGCGCTGCCTAAGCTTCTAGCATTGTCCTGAGGGAGTGATGTTCAGAGATGGGGAAAGTGAAAGGTTGAAAACACTGGTTCTGTCCAGGTAAGAGGTCAAGGGGAAGG